>NC_055976.1:11910863-11913363 GCF_018492685.1 Alosa sapidissima
AGTTGCAGAGCTGTTTTTATTCCAAAGGTGGTGTAGTATGCAGGTCTGTGTATGTCTCTCTCTCTCTCTCTCTCTCTCTCTCTCTCTCTCTCTCTCTCTCTCTCTCTCTCTCTCTCTGTATGTGTGTGTGTACAGATTTGTCAATATTTTTGAAACCAGAGCCATTATGTCCATGACATTTCATCATGAATTGTTTATTGTGCAGTAAATCCTACAGTTCATTGGGAAATACATCTTTTTAATGTAATTTGCCATGGGAACCCACCAGTCTGTATACTGTAGAGTGTGCTGAAGACAGATACGAGACAGACGCCATTATTAATTGGATTTCCCGAATGTGTGAATGGAGATTTCCCTCTCATGCAGGAGTCCCAACAATCCCGAGTGGATAACTTGATAAAAGCTTTCAGTGCTTTCTCCTCTCTCTCTCCCTCTCTCTCTCTCTCTCTCTCTATTTCTCTGTGTCTCCTTCACACAGACATTTCCATCTGGAGGGAACCTCTCCTTTGACCTCACAATCAATACCATTCGACTCCTGACGAGGGACAGGCGAATGACGTCATTCCAGAACCAACATCCCTGATGCTGAATAAAAATCAGAAAATCTACTGGCGCATTTCTTCAGATATATGATGGGAAATGTATGAACTAATTAAAAAAGGACATTATGACCTCTCTGCCAGTGTAGTGCAATGTGTATGTGTTTTGTGTGTGTGTGTGTGTGTGTGTGTGTGTGTGTGTAACTATATCCATGTAGTGTTCCAGAAGGACATAATTATTCCCTTAATTAATTATAGCCCTATAACATAATTATAGCCCTTTTCTATACCTACCTCAGTCAAATTAATCTGTCAATCAAATTGGATGAGGGAGTGGATGCAAAAAGATAAGATAAAAAACAAAACAAAACTATTGAAACAGTCTGAATAAAAAAATCATTGTATGATGCGATGTGACTTCATCTCTGTTGGAGGAATAGATTGTGCTATTTGTGCTTTTGTCAACAGAATCCCAGCAGTGAGATTCTGAAGGAAACGGCAGGGTTCTGATGTTCTAACTGTTTGTGTTCCACCGTGGCAGGCATGAGCGGGCGTCGGCAGCTCTATGATGGCACATGATGGCCCTCTTTATCGTTTTATATCCCCCGGTGTGTGCCTTTAAATTGCGTCAGTCCTGACTGCTTGCACATGTGTGTGTGTGTGTGTGTGTGTGTGTGTGTGTGTGTGTGCTTGTGTGTGTGTGTGTGTGTATTGTGTATTGTGTTTTTGTTTCGCCAGACTTGGCTACTTGCTGTTATATTGTCACTGTGAGTTCAGCACTCAGCCTACATGGTAATGTTGGTTCAGCTCACACAGAGACATGCTTACACACACACACACACACACACACACACACACACACTGAGAGAGAGATAGACAGATACTGAAAGACAGGGAAATAAAGACTAGACAAAGACATCAAAAGCTAAATGGATAAATGTGTACACGCATAAACATGGTTTGTGTATGTGGTTTGTGTGTGAAAATGATAGGCTGAGTAAAGAAAGAAATGAAACACAAAGGGCAATAAGGCAGAGGATAGCAAGGCAGAAAATAAGAATGAGATACAGAGAAAAAATAGTTTCTCTCTCTCTCTCTCTCTACACACACCACACACACACATTACATTTATATCGGCTTTTCTTAACAAGCTGGTGTGTGGTGAGCGTTCTGGCGCATAATGGCTGCCGTGCATCACCCAGGTGGGTGCTACACACTGGTGGTGGTTACTAGTGAGGTCCCCCCATCCATGTGATGCGCTTTGAGTATCGAGAAAAGCGCTATATAAATGTAATGTGTTGTTGTTGTTGTTGTTGATTGTATTGATATTGAAGTATTATTTTTTTAGCGGACAATTTCGAGAATTTTAGGCACAATTTCTTGTTAAAGAGATCAATCATCAGCCTAAAAATGTTTTATAATGTTGTATTGTTTATGTGGCCCACTTTTGCACACCTTGTAGGCACCAAACCCTATGCTATAATACCAGCAATGTGAGGTTGTTTATAATACCAGCAATGTGGAGACATGTTTTTTTTTTACTCTTAAGAACCCTAGAACAAAGATATAATACTCTCCAAAAATTAACATGCGAATCCCACAGGCCCCCAAATTAGACACATAGGCCCCCCTACTAGATATTGGAAGAATAGAAGGGATTGAGGTCAATCATTGGCACTTTTTTATTTATTTTAAATGGTACATTTTACGTTGAACTATGTTGTATTACCATGTTGTATTATGTTGTTGGTGCAACTGGCACTTTAGGTTGAACTCTTTATTGTTTTGGCCAAGGTTATTGAGAGAGTTGCACTGAAATTAATTTGAGTTTTTTAAACCAGCTGTTGGTAAATCAACAAAGTCTGTTATGGCTTGTGAAGCAACAGAGAGATGTTTTCTAATAGTCAGGGTTTCCAATGTTCTGAATGTACTTGAAAGTATTGTGTTTTACTTAAAAAAAA
>NC_055976.1:11918363-11943363 GCF_018492685.1 Alosa sapidissima
GATTTTGAAACTAATGTCATCCCCTTTCGTTGCTAATTGGCCCGCATTCCGGGAAACATAAATATATTGAAGGAGCCAGACTCCTCCATCTTAGTGAAATAACAATGAGCAGAGATACTAGGCGGGCAGGCCCAGGCTAACGCTACATGCCTTTCCTCTGGTTGTTATGGGTTCATATATGTTGGCTATTTTCTTCATTACTTTTGCAGGGACACTTGAGCCAAACAGCTGTTGGTTATCCTTACTGCCTCTCCCTATATAAGACCCTGACTGACTTAACAAGAACACTTACTTTGTTAATTGACATACAGTACTTCAATTTCTGGAAGCAGGCATTGAGTAAGGCTGTCTAGTAAAGATGTTAACACATGAGCAGGTTAAGGTCTAAGTGATTTCTTTTGTTTTTTTTTTATTAGAAATACCGATTTACAGATGCGTAGAATTAACTGTAAAGGCTGAGGGAGGAACATACATGTATAGAGCTTCATAAATAATTTTCTCCTGATTTCAGTTCTGCCAACTTGTAAAGAATCTGGTAGGAGGCTGCCACTCTATTTGAAAACCCTGCCGAGCTGAAACATTACCCAGTTAACTATCTGCACAGCGTGAAGCTGGATTGGAAGCCAATTTCTCTAGGGTTCCTTGGTGAGCACAGACTGTCCTCATTTGAGAATTATACCAGATTTTTTATACCAGAACCACAATTAGAAGAAAACTCTGGTATTCTGCTCTGAGGTTCTGTTCCGAACCAGCTTTTCATGTTCTATTTTCAAAAAATGCTTCTAGACACTCCCGTCCATTTTCTAGACACCAATACGACTCATAGTCTCAACCTTTAATCTAGTAGAATACATTCATTTAAACAGAAAGCATATCAATTATTAACCTGTGAAAGCCTGATGATATCCAAGAGATTCTTGTCTTCATTCAACAAGTTTAGCCACTCTTAAAATCCCTAAAGAGGCCGATGAATCTCGGCAGTGAATCTTTGCAAACGCTAAGCACTTTCATTTTCTTCCCAATCGGGTGGGTGGCGGGGTAGGGTGTATGTGTGTGTGTGTGTGTGTGTGTGTGTGTGTGTGTGTGTGTGTGTGTGTGTGTGTGTGTGTGTGTGTTGGGGGGTGGGGGATACTCTGCAATATGAGGGTTAGTCAAATGTGCTCCGACAGATGGGATGGAGAGAATACCCTCGACAGCGGGAGAACACTTCTGCGCTCTCTCCTCTCCTTTCTTCTCTTTTCCCTCCTTTTTCTCTAATGTTTCATTTATTCTCCACATCACATGGTGGCCTCGTTTTCCCCACTTCTTCTTTTTCTCTCTCTCCATTTCTCACTCTCTTTCTCTGATGTCAATTTGCTTTCCTTCTGTTTTGACCCATTTCTCAAATCAGCATGTTATTCTTGTGGTAGTAGTGTTGAACGTACTGTATATGTCCAACTCACTGGTTTGGGATGGAAAACTTGAAGAAATACATCTGATACCTTAAACATCTGTCTCTCTCTCTCTCTCTCTCTCTCTCTCTCTCTCTCTCTCTGTGTGTGTGTGTGTGTTTTTTTGCATGTAAGACAATTTAGCCACCCATAAGCTGCATTTCTAGAGTGCTACGATTGCATAAAACAACAAGATGGAGAAAAGTCAGGCATTAATGTTCTGTGAGTGTTGAAAACAGTGACATCTATGTTTTGGTCGAACTTTGATAAAGCAGAATCCTTTAATCAATTATAATATTGTCTTTTGAGGCAAGAAGCAACAATGACGTACTTGGTTTTTGATATCTCTTATGATGTATTGTGACCCAGAAACAGGCCTTAGACCTCGTCTTAGGTTTCTTTTCAGTAATGGAGATTACCAATACATTATTCATGCAATATTTCTTCCTCTGTGTCCTCACTGACAAGGCTGTCCTTATTGCTACACAGCAAACAGAACATGTGTAACCTGATGGAATGCAGGATTCTATCCGCCATGATGTGACAGCAGTAAATAGGTTTTGTAAGATCCAATGCGACCAAGTGGCTGTGTTGTACTGCCTTTAAGAGGCTCTCTTATGTTGAGGCCTTGTAGTATATGAAAAAGGTGCTGCAATTCACTTCTGTGGTACTTTTTTTTAAGTCAAGTCAGGTCAAGTCACTTCATCATACATCAAATGTTCGTTGATGAGCAAAAACTGGAATAAAAGTACTTCAGCGAAACTGACTTGTTCAGAGGAGGTAGCATCGAAACTTTACAGGTTTACTGGATCACAGGTCTGAGCATGTGAAGGACACTGTGTCATTCAGTGAGGAGAGTTGACAGAAGGTCAGATGAGTGTTGAAAGGACATGGCGGAGATGGTCAGAAATAAGTGAGGACAAAGTCCAGAGAGCAGGTAGAGAGGGAGAAGAATGTAAAAGTAAATCTGATTTATAGGCCATCGGGCATGGGAAAGCAGTGCTCAACCACTTCCCCCGCCACACATTTTTCCTGCTGGTCGGGGATTGAACCGGAAACCCTAACCAGTAGGCCACAACTGCCCCGTAGGCCATGGCTGAAGAGTGAGTGTGTCAAAAGGAGAGGGAATGCTGTGGCTCTATAGTAAAGGAAGGATGGGGTTGACATGACTAGATATGGAACAGGCATAATCAATTCCAAAACTAAATGACCTCTTATGGTGTGAAATTCGGCCCAGGGCTGAAATGCATATGTTTGAGGACATGCTTCAATAAAGATTTTTGCAAGAGCTAATGAGAGTGCCGTTTTTTTTAGCTTTGTTTTCATATATATGGATGACACCATGCAAATTAGGAGACCTTGTTTGGAGGAAAGCTGACCATGACGTTCATGAACATCAAACTCAAAGAAAACGCACCTGCTCTCTCAAACTCTCTGGACTTCACTAAAGTTACGATGACTTTTCCACCTTTCTACATTTATGATTAAGAGCAACAACTCAGAGAGATGAAAGAGAACTCTCTTGGCCCATTGCCCTTCTCCATCTGAGGGACCAAGCTCCGGTTTACTCCAGGTGAAAGAAAGACCAGATAACTTTTTAAGAGGGTAGGACACAAGAGAGTTCCTGTGTTCCACTGATCATCAAAATGTAAATTTAACTGGATAGATTGTACTGTCATACTCATCTTGGGTAACACTTTATTTGAAGGGGTCTACATAAGGGTGACATGTAACCGTCATAAGAATGACATGACACATGTCATGTACATTAATGACACAGTTTTGATGTTTATGACTGTTGTCATAATGTGTCATTCGGTTTTTGGAATGTCAAGTTGACATTGTTTGGGTGTCATCATTATGACAACTTGAGATTAGCCAAGATGACATTATTTGACAGGTCTTTGTCATGACAACTTGACATTAGCCAAGAAAATGTAACCCATTTACAATATTGTCATGACGACTTGACATAACCAAGAAAGAAATGCAAGGTGTTTGGCATGATATTGTCATGACAACTTGACATATAACTGTGTTTGGCCTGACTTATCTTCTAGGTTTGTAAAGTGAAGGGCCTGAACAATTGACTGTCATGACACCATTATAATTGTGTCATGAATACTTTCCTTGACCTCAACTACAGTGGTACAGTTTTGACTTGTCATTAAGCTGTCACAAAGAACTATTACACACCAAAATAGTTTCCTGACAGTGTCATGAATTGTCATGACAACTTGACATAATTGTTTAATTATTACATGAACAAGTTCATATAACTGTGTTTGGCCTCACTTATCTTCTAGGTTTGTGAAGTGATGGGCCTGAACAATTGGCTGTCATGACGCCATTATAAATTGGTCATGAATACTTTTCTTGACCTCAACTACAGTGGTACAGTTTTGACTTGTCATTAAGCTGTCACAAATAACTATTACACTGACAGTGTCATGAATACTTACCTTTGACCTAAAGTACAGTGAACCATCTGAGATGTTTCCTGAACATGTCATTAAGTGTCACTACACTATCATGTAGGTCCTATTTCTGTACATTTTACATTTCTGGAACATTGAGTCTAATTTCAACTATAATGACAACAAATACTATACTCAGTCATGACTTAAGAGTTTATTTCAGCAATGCATTTTGCAAAACCATAATACATGGACATGTTACCATGCCAGCTAACCTAACTGTGCATGTGGAACATGCATTCAACTATTCACATACTAGTCTTTAAGCACCATTTCATTGCCATCATTTCTGCAGCTTTTTCAAATCATGCACGAGTCTACCCAACACACCATTGCGATGACAGATTCCTAACCAGTAGTACCATTCAATCATTTTAAGGTGTGTTTTGAGGGACTCGATTCCCCCTGAGACGCCATATTTGTCTGTGTAAGGGGCACTTATTTTAATGTAGAGTGAAGCGCTGCCTTGCTAAGGAACTTTTCACAAGAGGAGTAGACAAATGAAAGTACCAAAATAGTTTACCCAGAACATATAGCCGGCATTTATTAAACATCAAATATCAAACAGTATGACCTTGTTTTTCTTTTCTGTCCTTTTAGTTGTGAAAATCAGTATTTCTCTTAGTTTTCAACCTTTTAAACACATGTTGAGAAAAATATAAAGTAAAATGACCTCAGAGCTCTGATAAAATAACCCCAAAATAATAATAAGTCCATCTACCTGGGTAGTATGTTTTTTTTTTAACTGGTGAGATCTCGCGCTTATCTGTAGGCTATGATGAAATGAAGACATATTGAGTAGAAGCAGTTCATGTCGCAGGCAAGATTATCATTCGCGCCCTCTGCTCTTCTGCCTCCCTTGTCCAATGGCGAATTTGTCCAATGGAACACTCTCAAATCATGCATCCAAACAAAAAAACAACCTGCATAGCAGGGCAACAATTCAATTCAATTACTCTCTCGATACATTTTAGCAGATCTGGAAATATAACTCATATTTATGAACTGTAGTAGCTTATTCTTATTTTTAATCAATACATTCACTACATAGCCTACATGAAACTTCAGCACTAGCATATCACGTTGTTAACATGGCTTCAACATAGCATGAAATAGCACTTCAAATCATTAAACTCATGTTCAACTCTGATTGGTTTTTAGCTTATGCAGTACCATCAATACATTTCCACACAATGCATTAAACAACTGAGTTACAGCAAAATAAAACTTTTACGTGCTTAACTCATTAAACACATCTATCACGCCATGTCTGCTACTAACATAAATGACGAACACGTGTAAAACACTCACCGGAGAAAACTCATACAAGTTAAATGCATGGATTTCAGTTGGAAGAAACTGGAATCCATGCATTTCCACTGAATTATTTTTGGAATCTGATCCCTTATCATACCTGTTCATTCTTACTCGTTGCTCGACTTATTGTGACTAAATTCAAGATGGCTGCAAACGCTAAACTTTGTGAAGATACTGTCTGTATAAATCGTCTTGTAAGTACACTACCAGTGCTTTTTCAAAGTTCTCAATGTCTCGTTTTAAATGTCAGGGCCCTCGGAAGTCTACCAATGAAGTGTGGAGATACATTGAGCCTCGTAAATGGGTGTAAAACAGTGATTTATTTGCATGGCTAGCCTGATGCCGAAGCACCACTATTGAAAAAGCTGTTGGTAGCATCGGCTAACTAGCGCCAGATTTTGGAGTGCAGGGGACAAGCCGAGATGGGCTATGAGACATACGTTCACACTCGGTATCATGTTTCAATACACTTTAGGTCAATATCACACCGGAATTCTCCTTTAAACTAGAATAATGTAATCCTATTAGTAGGCTATTTTCAAGTGGGTTACATCTGCAATACACCTTCGATATGTTGAGTATATCTAATTTATAATGGTGTCATGACAGCCAATTGTTCAGGCTCATCACTTTATAAACCTAGAAGATAAGTCAGGCCAAACACAGTTATATGTCAAGTTGTCATGACAATATCATGCCAAGGAAAGTATTCATGACACAATTATAATGGTGTCATGTCAATCAATTATTCTGGCCCACCACTTCACGAACCTAGAAGATGAGTCAGGCCAAACACAGTTATATGTCAATTTTGCATTTCTTTCTTAGCTAATGTCAAGTTGTCATGACAACGGTTTACATTTTCTTGGCTAATGTGAAGTTGTCATGACAGAGACACCCTCAAATAATGTCATCTTGCCTAATGTCAAGTTGTTATAATGATGACACCCAAACAATGTCAACTTGACATTCCAAAAACCGAATGACACTTAATGACAACAGTCATAAACATCAATACTATGTCATTAGTGTGAATGACATGTGTCATGACATTCTTATGACGGTTACATGTCACCCTTGTGTAGACCCCTTCAAATAAAGTGTTACCTAATCTTGCCATATCTTCGTCATCTCTGTAGATGTCTCTGGGGGTGCTATAGCTTCAGAAAGAATGCATGTGTGTGTGTGTGTGTGTGTGTGTGCGTGTGTATGTGTTTTAAAAGCTTTGATCTATAATGTCCTCTCTATGAACTCACAATAACATTGAGTTTTCTTCTCACAACTTAAAGCCAGTACTGAATGAAGGAAAGAGGATAAGGGAAAGAATACTTTACGCTTTACCTTTGACTAAACCTGAGCCTTTTTCACAATATACAGTAACAAGCCTATCTGTATGCACTGTAGTGCCACTACAAATGTGTATGCACATGTGGAATGCTTCTCACAAGCCGAGTGCAGCACAAAGCAGACAGAGCTACTGATTGGCTTACTTTTAATTTTTTGTTTTTCATCATTTTAATTTTTAATTTTAAACAACACAAACTCTTTATACATTTATATGAATGGAAAATCCATGATAAATCATCAATGTTTAAAGCAACACAGTATATTTTTTTGTTACAAACAATTACGGTTATGGTTACGCTTTTGTCTAAAGCGACATACAAATACAAAACAATATAATACTTAAAATTTAACAGGGAATAAATGAAGATGTTGGTCAGACTATAATAAGGAGATAGTGATACTGATAGTGACATGGGTGACATGTGCCTTCTACTTCCTGGGATAATTGCTATCATTTAAATATTAATGCGTTTGGTTTGTGTTGCACATGCTGGCGAGAGCCCCGTATGCCCATGCACACAGATGGCATCATCTGACAATAAGGATCAAAGTCAGGAGAAATCCCATTTGTTCCACTCCAAATGCGATCCGTGCGGTTTAGAGGAGTCTTACAGGCTGATTTCAGTGCAGCTGAGAGAGAGAGAGAGAGGGGGGAGTGGGAGAAACGAGAGTGAGATAGTGAGAGAGACTTCAAGATCACTCGGATGGTTCTGATACCAGCCGATACCACCAGGCCTACTTCAGAAAATCGGAACAGGGGGTGGGGGTGTGTGGGGGACTTGTGCTGGGTGGATGAGCTATTCTGCATCTCAAAGTCTGCATCACCCCCACAACTCCTTGCAGTAAATCAATAATGAGCGGGTTGGGAAAGATTTTAGCAAGATTTTAGAAGGTTCTTTGTGTCTACCCAGCACTCAACATCTTTAACTCTGACTAGCACTGCTGGAGCTGTGAAGACCTCTTAACTTTTTGAGACAGTTATGAGAAACATTGGCGGAAATTAAAGCACTCTTTTCCTAAGTCTCTATTTAGTAAACAAGCAGACACAAACACATGAAAATTTAGATTAACTGTTAGATGCCTCCTCTTGTGTGTCCACTACAACATATTAAAATCATATCATCGACTCTGATATGAGCGCTTAAGTCACTATGACAGCAGGAAACAAATAGCAGGAGAAGAAACAAGGGAGAGAGAATGACTTGTTACATGTAGTGGTTGTGTTTTGCTCATTAATAAAAGCTGTGGAAATGAATGTTATACATTATTTCCTTTCTGAGACGTAAATGCATCTTTGGAGGAAATGAGAAGAGAGGGAGGGTGTGAAATTCACTGCCGCAGTTCGCCTTGCCTGATGCAAATGAAATGTCAACACGCCGGTAAGGTAGTTAATGAGATTTCAAATTGCGTAATTTCCTTGTTGTAGCCAAAGTGTTAAAACGTCAAACAAAACCAAATCATTAAAATATAGCCCCAAGTGGCGATGGCGGGCCCAAGCACCTGCGATCCGCAACCTACACTTTTCGGAATCCAGCAATGTACTCACATGTGATGCGTTTGTCAAATGCACATATCTGATGTGTGTGCTATTTGTTTTTGCAAGTTTTATGCATCGAAATCACTTACTCACTTCTTGTTGGGTGTGACAATTTACACCGATGATATTCACTAGGTGGCGCTACGCCCCAAATAGGTGGGGTTCAAAGGTTTAAAGTAATCAATTTATGAAATACATTTTGTGATAAGCAGTCGCCTGGAGGACCAGGCCCAATCTGAAAGATTACGGGTCTGGCCACGAATAACATAATGGCCCAACTTGAGGGGCGGCACCAAGCACGCATTTGAAAATCTCACTGCACGCAATTGGATAACACTATACGATCAATGTTAACTGACTGATTCCGGACTTCGACGCAATTGGATAACACTTTGTCTGTCATCTGTTTAGCTCGCCTCTGGCCCGCCTACAGATACACAGATATGATTGGTTCCCCGCGATGCAAGGGGTAAAAGTTACGTGCATCATTACTCGTTGCCAGAGTATCTAGCTGAGCAAATGCTTCCGCGAGAACTCTGGATTCCCAGGGTAGATAAGAAGTGCAACAATCCTATAAACTACTTTCAGCCTACCCACCCTCGTCTTAGGGAGGTCCATATCCAGTGGTGTAGTCTACGTAGAACGCAGGTATACACCGTATACCCACCTCAAAATTTTGGTTATTTCAGTATACCCACCTAAAATGTTCAGTATACCCACTTAAAATATTTTTTTCAATATTTAGAATAGCACAGCCACGTTTCATCAACGGCCACTTCTCATGGAAGCCTTGTAATTTAACAACACAACGATATTACACTTAACAGTATTCATTCGGAGATTGCGGCAGTCAATCTCCCATGGATTCTCCGTCAGTTGTTTCCAGATATGAAACCATGCAGCATTGACCACTGGCACTGCTTTCTATGGGGACGAATGGCTGAATGTCAGATCACCGCCATGTTTAACCGGTATCACATATTGCCAGCATCAATCAGTAATAACACAGTAATACACAGTAATAACACAGGCTAGTCATGCTGTAGTCTAGCTTTCGTTCTTCTCTCAATACTAGCAAGCTAACGTACTCTGATCCACGTTACCCTACTTAGTTTTAATTTCTGGACGTTTGTTTATCTGGGATTCTTCTTTGGGAATAACTCCTAATCGCCATGTCTGTCTGTAAACAGTCTACATGATGTGTACTGTGGCTGTCTGGATTAAGTATCTATCATGAACTTTATTTACTAGCCAGAACCATGCTATCTCCATTATCTACCACACTGTTACTGCAATATAATGCCAGATGCAAAAACCTTTAGTGCATGTGATGAGTTTACAAAACAGGCTATATTTCTATTGACCAACATTTAAAAATCAGCTAATTTAATTATGACCACCGCACAGCGAATATATGTTTAGTCAGATTTTTTTTTCTTTCTTTTCTTTTTTTTTCTTTTCTTCTTTTTCGCATGTCCAAATTTCCTTCAAGGATTCCCGGGACAAGACAAAATTTCCGCCAAGACTAGGGTACACGAAACTTGGTGGGCATGTAACCCCACATGGATAGCATGGAACCACCTTTTTTCGTTTTGATCTGTAGCCCCCCCCCCCGCTGGACTGGACCCCCCGAAAGGAGGGTAGGGCAGACACAGTTTTCTGTGAATATCTCGAAAACCGTAGGGTTTAGGAGGACCATTTTTTTTTGTATGTTGATCTCAAGGGGCCATGTCAACCCATTCCATAACCACTCATTTCATGTATAGCACCACCTAGTTAAACACAAAAAAGTAAAAATGAGGTGTTGTAATTGAAGGTATCTGTGACCTAACATAATCAAAACTGCACGAAATTGGAAGTGTAGGATCATTATGACACCCTCTGTATGCACGCCAAGTTTTGTGGAATTCCGTTCATGGGGAGCCACACAATAAATTAATTTATGTTACTATACACCAACTGGCCTGTAGTTGGCCGGAGACAGTTTTCTGTGAATATCTCGAGAACCGTAGGGCCTAGGAGGTCCACCTTTTTTATGTATGTTGGTCTTAAGGGGGCATGTCAACCCATCCCATTACCACTTATTTCATGTATAGCGCCACCTAGTTAAAAATTCAAAAGCAAAAAATTAGGTGTTTTCATCACAATATCTCTGGCTGACAAGGTCAAAACTGCACGAAATTAAAAGTGTAGGACCAATATGACACCCTCTGAATGCATGCCAAGTTTTGTGTACTTTTGTTCATGGGGGGCCTTACAATAAAATAATTTATGTGTACATTTAGTGACGTACACCAACAAGGATTCCGGGAACACTGAAAGACTGGGGTACACAAAACTTGGTGGGCATGTACCCCCACATGGATAGCATGGAACCTTCATTTTTCGTTTTGATCTGTAGCCCCCCCGCTGGACTGGACCCCCCGAAAGTAGGGTAGGGCAGACACAGTTCTCTGTGAATATCTTGAGAACTGTAGGGCCTAGGTTGACCATTTTTTTTCCATATGTTTGCCTCCAGGGGTCATGTTAACCCATTTCATGTGCACACAAACAGATACACACACACACACACATACATTCACAGTAATCATACGTATGACACATACTCACACAGTAGACATATGTACGCTTGCATGCACAGGCACATACGCAGGCACACACACAAGCACGCACACACACCCACATACATAACATAAACATAACACAAACAATCAAGAATTTCTCAGAATTATGAACAGGCAAGATGGAGGTGGGGTTGTATAAAATGAATTTTACATGTGAAATCTATGAACTAATCATGTTTTGGTACTTGTTGTCTAGCAGATACCAGTGAGAATTGAGTGTGGATAATTAAATTTAGTGAGACAGTTAGAATCATATAGGCCTTTCAGCGTGATTTCTTTTTGTGGAAAAAATGTGCTGGACTGGGTGGCGGTCATATTTTGTACCGCTCTGCGGTACATCTAGTTTTTACCGGAACAGTTTGTTCTAATTTGTCTCGTGAAATTCGTGCTTGTGGACATCAATCACTTATCTTATGTCCTTCTATTTCAAGTTATCATGAGTGTCGTTTGATTATATAATCACAACAAATGCTAATAAATGAAAACAGAATAGGCTTATGTGCTATAGCCTAGGCTAACGTTACAGGTCACTTAGGCTAACTCCCGTATGTCAAAATAAACTGATTTGATCCTAATTGTTTAGCGATCACACACAACAACTTAACACAGCAACCTCAAACACCACTGTTGAACCTAGGCTACTGCTTCAGTCATGTAAGAAATAAGCAGTTTATAAATTATCTTTACCCGTTTAATCAAGTCCACATGACCAAAATAACAACATGTTTAAAGGCTGAGCTAGCATAACAGCCTAATATAGGCGATGCTGCAATGGATAACTAATAAAAAGTTTCATACAACTAATGAACTTTATCACTCACATTCTGAGTTTTTCTGGGTGGTTATATATCCATGCAGATCGTCTTCGAATAAGCCATCGCTGTTATGATATAATATTGTAGCGACCGGCTGTCAATCAGGGAGTGCCCGTGCTATGCATAACCCCACGCTCATGGTTGGCAGCCTGGCGAGAGGCGGGCGGGACCCCCGGGGAATATAGGCTACGGTTCGAGGAAGTTCTGCTCTTTTCGGTTCTGGGCCTGACACGGGCCGCTGCGTGTTATATGCTGCATTGTGTGCTTTGGTGACAATAAACCAGTTCATGAAACTCTGGCTCTTGGTGAAATGCTACAATATGTTACAGGATTCATGACTAACGCCATTAATGTTACATGATGCTGACTGACGCTGGCTGTAACAGTAGGCTACCGTTTTAACGTCAGCTGAGTCTACTGCCTACCAAAACCTGTCGCTGTTCAGTTGAAGTTAGACATGTTCCTTTCTGGTCAAACTTCACAGCTTCTGAGAAAGTCTATTGTCTTCGTGTAAAGCGAGTTTTGAACAGAGAAAAAAAGTTAGGCTACCATTAGGCTACATGCAGGTTCTCCCATAACGTTATCGATACAGATCAATGCACCAAATCAGGGCGATTTTAGCGAAACAACGTTCCTGTGACAGGCTAACGTTTCATCATCACCTTTATTGATGCCTGAAATGTTGACATTGCTGAAATACAGAGATGTAGCTGTAACGATCCTGTGTTCCCTGTCCCTACTTTGTTTACCTCCTGTGCCATGTGCTCCTGTGTACTTCCTGTCCCTGTGTTTTAGTTCCTGTCAGCCATGTGCTCCTTTGTTTGTCTTGCCATGTCTCAGTTCCCTGTGTCTCACCTGTTCCTCATTATTAGTCTGCTAGTTTAATTATGATTTCCAGCCCTGTGTTCACCTGTCTCTTGTTTCTTGTCCACTTGTGCCTTGTTAGCCTTGTTTAACCCCTGTGTATTTAAACCCTCTGTCTTCCCTCAGTCCCCTGTCGGTCATTGTTGTTGTTGTTTCGTGGTTGTAGTGTGCATTTGCATTAAAGATTCCTGGTTTCAAGTTCAAATGTGCCTCGTTCTCGACTGCGCCCTGTGAAGTGCATTGACTTTTTTTGTCCAGCTCTCCATACTGCAACCCTGACGGTAGCCTACTGAGAGGCAGCTGCAGACAACGATGTTCAATGGGTTCAACTTGTCCCTTGCCTACCAGCTGGATGTAAACAAAGCTATAGAACCTAGAATACGTCACATGAAAAACGTTAATAATAACAATCAGAAACAACAGGGCTTTGCACCTCTCGTGCTCGGGCCCTAAAAACTTAGTAAAATGAAGTGAGAAGACAGACAGTCGTTTCAGCATTCTTCCCTCCCGGTCTAAAAATACCCATGCCAGGGTGCCTCATGGGCAAATTTGAGATGGAAGAACATTGTGTGTTTTTTGCAAAGACTGTACAGGTTAAATAATATTATACATAATACACGGCATCACAAAGATGGGAATTGCAATGCGATTTGCAACAGACAAGCGCTGGCTGTGAAGTGCATTGACTTTTTTTGTGCCACGTTGTTAATGAAAAGAGATTAGAAGGTCTGCTAAGAGACACTTCATCATGCCATCGAAGGTCGTACCCAAAACGTTCCGTCAGAACAATCAGCGCTGGCCCTCCCTCTCTCTGTGGTGTTAACTATTCATATTGATTGGCTGATGTTTACGCCCGTTGTTCCCTCCCGAATCCAGGGCCGAGTATTTATGCCTCGCTCAGATAGATTAATTAATTTAGTCTTTTATCTGGAGCTGTTTTGAGTCGCCTTGCCGTGATGTCACGCCACGGTGGCATAAATCATTTTAATTAGGCGTGCCAAGCGCTCTCCACTTCCTCATTTAGCACCGGCGTCAGCTGCTGAGGTATCAGCTAACACAAAGAGTTGAAACACTCCTCCGTGCAGGCTGAAAGTGAATGCAAACGTGCATTACTAACACGCAAATCCCCTGTCTCAATGGTGTTTAAACATCCAATTACTTTACATTCCTTTTACATTCCTTTTAGTTTGAAACATCCCGGGGTGTGCTAATTTAAGAGGAAAAAAAGAGATGTCCTCAAAAGCTGTTGTCATGTTTCGTGTGTGTGTGTGTGTGTGTCTGTCTGTCTGTGTGTATATGGGGATGGGGGTATATTTGTATAAATGTTGTCTTTAATCATTTACAGTTACCTATATGCCAATATGTGCTTCATATATCATTAATCTGCTTCAAGTTGCACCACTCAAGAGATGTCAAAAATGAAGTGTCCACCAAGACAAAACATAGAAATATACATTCTTCTTCAGATTATGCAAATTATTGTTTAAGCCAGGGAAAATACAATTGGACCGACTAAACCTGGAGTTCTATATCTCGGTGAAAGATGTCTGTAAAAACATGGGGTGAGGTCACCCCATCTATTTATTTTGAAGTGATCCTCTTCTCCACTGAAACATTAGCATGTACAGTGGACTTGATTATTCAGTTTCCCTGGAGTGGTTATGCCAGTGGTATTGGATTCCGGACTAAATATTTAATATTCTTTGTTGTCCTTTGTTGGATGACCACAGGAGATTTGCTGTGTTTTCTTAAATCCACAGTGTCACGAGGCCTTGAAGACAATAAAGATTCCGAGGGAGAGACTCAACACACTGGAGCCCATTCTCTCTCTCTCTCTCTGACGTTCTTTTTTGCATGTTGTCACACATGTGCTTGTGGAGACAGCTGGAAATCTCAGTGATCTTTCATCTGCAACCATGAATAGGGATTCCTATCGCGTGAAGGAGGAAAGACAGTGAATGTAGATGGATTAACAGCGCAGAGGGGGAAAGAGAAAAGAAAGAAGAGAGTGAAATGGGTTGGAGAAGAAAGAGAGAGAGGGGGGGAGTAGCCCTGTAGGCATCTTTTGCTTCACTGTTCTCTCCATGTCCTGAGGTTGTGCAATCTGTTTGTCTAATACAATCAATTGAAAATCTGTGCTTTTCACCCTCTCTCTCTCTCTCTCTTTACACCAACCACCAGTGGCGTGTTTTAGAAGCTGGACACCCAAACCATCCAGTGAGTTCCTGGGGCCCTTAGTACCAGGTTTTACCGGACCGCTAATGCTAATATTACTGTGATGAACTTCAGTGTAGTTATCTGACAGTCCGACACATATTACTTTCCTTTCATTAATGAGGTAAGAGTCATAGTCAAACTGCACTCAAACCCTCACCCTTGGACATGGGTCCTGGATGTCCTATCAAGAAGGAGGATATAATCCATGGATTCCTCTAAACATCCGTTGTGTCATAGGGCATGGTTGAGTAATGTTTACTTACAGCAGAACACTATACCCGTTGGCTAACTTTACTTCCGAGAGCTACAAGTCTGTGACATAAAAATGTTACTCCATTGACTCCACCTGGTCACTGAAACTCCTACGAGTCTTGCCAACCACAATATAGCTCTCTGACGGCCTCCAGCAAGTCGCAGCTACTTCCAAACTCAAGGATGTTACCCCTTAAGCATAATCTGAATGTTCCCTTATGGTCCCCATGGGCAAGAACGTTTAGCCTGTGCACTGTGAGAGTAAAATGGGATCCGTATAGGGACATGGGGTTGCTCAAACTCTCCGATAAGTCTTCATGCAGCTAGAAGGGGAAATGCAGTCAGGCAGAGAAGTGCTACTGAAAATAGGAATACTTTGAATGCTGCCGTGTCTTTGTGTTTTTCTGTGGCTGTATGTACATGTGCTGATGTCACATACAGAATCTTCAAGAAGAACAATATAAACGTTACTGCGACTACATAGCAAGATTTGCCCGCTATACTTTACATTCCGATCAGCTGTCTCAGACATTACACCCATTTTATTTGTAGCTAATTTCCCAGGCATGGAAAGGCAGCATCTTTGAGGAGTGCTCCTCCAATTTCCACATCATCTGCAGAGCTCTGAAAATAACCTGAGAAACGAATTTATCTTTTAAGCTTGCTTTCTGACATTGTTGAGGTGCATCACATTAAGATTCGCTGGAGGACATTTAGAAGTTCTAACGTGTGTGGGTGTCATGAAAGAGCGAGAGAGAGAGAGAGAGAGAAGAGAGAGAGAAAATGAGAAGAGATGGGGGATGATAAGAAGAAGAGAAAGTAAGAGAAAAGCTAGTGTTTTAGACTCGCGTCTTTGAATGTCTTGATTTTTTTGAAACGCAAGTTGCACCTCGGCAGGATAGAATTCTTCTTGCAGGGAGAGAGGATAGCGTCAAATAGGGGAGGGAAGGGAGGGTGTCCTAGTTTCCAGTGGGGAGATGCTGTTTTTCATGCCAGTGCGTCCTTCTCCACCTCGGGAGGCGCGTCTTTGGGGAAAACGGCTTCCCCAAGGTGAGGAGCAATCCAGTCCCAGGTGGGGCCTACTCCAGAGTGAGATGAATCTTTCTCTCTCATTTTTTCTCTCTCTCCTTTTTGCTCTCTCTCTCCTGTTGTTCTTTCGCACACTACTCATCCCTATCCCTTTTCATCACAGTCTCTCTCTTTCTGTCTATTATGGTCTTTACTTCCAATCTCATTTCTCATGCAAATACGTTTACACGCACACAGACACACACACACACACACACACGCACGCACGGACGGACGCACACGCACACACACACAAACACACACACACACACATACACACACACAGACACACACACACACACACACGCACGCACGGACGCACACACACACACACACAAAGAAAGACAGACGCTGCATGCCAGCAACACAGCAACACCACATAATGTAATGTGTTGCTTTGTCTGCTGGCAGGACCAACCTCTTGCTGTTGGCGATACTGAGCCATGTAGCGGAGTACAATTCATTCTCTTTGTAATACGTCTCTCTCTCTCTCTCTCACTCTCTCTCTCTCTTACACACACACACAAACACACACACACACAGGCGCCAGCTCCTCTCCTGCTCGCGAGAAATAAAAACGACACGCTAACAACACACCACACACAAAGAGCACAGTGCGAAGAACAGCACAGTACAGAGCCAGTGTAATTATACCTCGAGATGCTAATTACCAGGAGAGGAGTACGAGCCGAGTGCTAACAAGGTGACAGGAAAGTGTAGAGAAACAGAGAGGGGGGGGGGGCATCGTTTGGTTTAGCCACACAGGAATGAGACAGTTGGAACAGTTGGAATCCTGCTGCATGGAGGTGGCCCGCGAGATACACTACCCAGCAGTGGTGTGGTGTTAACTAGTTATACTGGGCCCTGTGCAATTTTAAAGAGACCCCACTTGGCTCCGGACTCACAAAAATTGAACTGTGTGTAATTATGATGTCTCTTGCATCAGTTTATTCATTGTCAAGTAAAGACTATACCCTGCAGTCTGCACTTCTATTGGTTACATTTAGCAGCTACGCTCCTGCATGAATGAGTCTATTTGATCATCTGATATTTCTCATTGGCCCTTTTACACTGACATAGGAGCCCTCTATGACTGTGGACTCAAGTGCTCTGGTGACCAATTAAGTAATGCCTAAGCAAATGGGGTGAGCAAAGAATGGCTTTGAATGGCAAAGCTTTTTCTTGAACGTCCATGTCGGTGAGTGGAATCTAGTAATGGAACCAGAACATTTGAAAATGCAGCAATGAAATTGTCCCCACAGATATGTTGCTGATCGGATCATAAACGGCCACAGCAGCGAAGAAACAAAGAGAAATGACTGAAGAACTTGCAGGAAATTTGTAGGGGCCCATAACAAGGGCTTGTGGTTTGTAGGGTTATGTAAGCATTTGTTACCAAAACCTATACAGTATATATACTACCGCAACAACTTGCTGCGTTAGCGTTAGTGTAACCGAAAGGTGCTACACAAATAAAGCTTATTATTATTATTATTACCAGTCTACGCATCTAGCCTTAGAACCATGCAGCCCCTGAAACGGGACACAGCTACTGTAATATCATACAATGCTGAGCAAAACAGAAAAGGCCACAAGAACATTCTCATACTTGAACATCTTCATACTTGAACTAAAGCTCATGTATTATTCCATATCAATTCAACAAAAAAACACTAGATTCAACACTATTGTTTTATCCATTCAGTCCTCCATGTCTTATAACTATCATACAAAACATTGACGTACTGTAGTATCATGTGTAGATTTCTAATATATTGAAATTACTGTCCTACCCACCATTGATATCCCATTGATTGAATCAAACCCAGATAAAACATTTTTGCCAATTGAAAATGCATATTTTTGTTCTCAAGCAGTTTTGAATGCAGAGCATTTGCAATTACAAAACTTTGCAGAAGCGTAGTATGTGAGTGAAGGTATAAACTGAAGGAATTTTGAAATGGCAAGTTGTCTATAAGCTCTTAAAATTGGCCTAAATAGCGTGCACATATTAGCAATTAGCAAGACTCTCCTCATTCTCCTCATTGTAACTCAATGTGGCATCCCAATGAGTTGTTGTTAAGGCAGTATGCTAATGGATTATGTATGTAACAGAGTGAAATCATTTAACAAAAAGGTGACAAATTAAGTGGCCTAGGTAGTCTATATTTGTTCATGCAAATAAATGATATCAGAGCAGAAACAGAACTTCAATTAGCTGTCATGTGTCTTGCCTGTAAAACAACCGCAGGTGTTAGGATAGCATGGTAAAGCTTGTAAATGTAATCAGGTGCAATACAAGTGTAACTCTTACATAGGGTTTATTAAATAAATAAATTAGCCAACCAAGATAATAAACAAGCAGACAAAAAAGCTGGAGGCATTGCCTGAGGTTAAGTGTGTGTGTGTGTGTGTGTGTGTGTGTGTGTGTGTGTGTGTTGTGTGCATGTCTGTATGACGCGGAACATGACACTGTTATCATGTAAGTAATCTACAGCCTCACACACACACTCAATTATTTCTCTCAAAAAATCTTGGAAAAGACACACAAGTTTGAGAGCGAGAGAGTTTTGAGAGTGCACTGGAGATGTTTCAGTGTGAGAAATAAGGACTGACAGGGAAAATGAGCACATATGCTGACGGTGTGACAGTGTGTTTGAGGGATATAATTACACCAGTGTGAAAGTTTATCAGGATGTGTTCGAATATGAGATCCAGCTTTATTTTGATAGATCATCGCAACCAATCAACCTACTGTACACCATTTGTTGACCGCCAGTTGACATTGTCAAATGCAAATATTCAAGTAGATTTTAAGTTATTGATGAGAGTAGGGGTAAAGTCAAGCTGTACACAAAAGTCGTTACCAGAATAAGAGTCAGGTATGGCATACAGTATGCTTTATGAATCAGTGCTAATTAAACACAGATGACTCATTCCATATTTGGATCAAGAGTTCAATGCACCCTATGGCATCAATTTTTGTGGTTCCATGTTTTTAGCTGGATTTTTCATTTTCGAAATTGTTTGCTCGTAGCAGCCAATCGATATTGGCGACAAAGCCGTCAAACAGGAAGTAAGCCCGTATCTCAGCAACGCTTTAGGGTAAAATAACCAAAATCGGTAGATAGACTTGGGATACCACCCTGGGGACACTCGATACATATGGTGACCTTTGAATTCTAGGGGGCTTGTAGGGGCTGGATTTTGCCTGAAATGCGAAAACATTTACCCAGGTCACAGATTTTGTCTATTTGTCATGAAACTTGAAACAGATGATCTTCAGACTAAGTCTTACATATGTCTTGCTTTTTGAAGCCATATTTAAAAACGTTCACCCATCACAGCCAATTGAAACCGGCAGTAAAGCCACCAAACAGGAAGTAACCTTATACCTCAGCCAATCTTTGGTTGTTTTGACATAAAATTGAGTGCTTGTATGTCTGATGTAATAGCATCCAGTTGCCATGGCACTCTGGCCTGTAAAATTATTGAAATAGATTAAGAAAGCCACCGCTATGGCGATTTCAATGGTTAGATTGATTTGTTTAGATCCAGTGAAATTGCTGCCTTGGCAACGCTACGTCATGGCTTCGGGACTCTATTGTATTGTATTTATTGTAATATTATCTGATACATGCTTGATCACAATAATAATCAACAATCTAAACTTTCGTACCGACAGTACTTGGTGACCTTGAGAAACAGAGATCTGTGTGAAAAATTGCCAAAATTCTCCTTTAAGGCCAATGGGTAGCCTACAAATCCATAGACAGCAATACAACCCTATACCCACAAGCCTCTGCCTTGGCTCAAACATAATAGGGGTTTAGAAGTACAACAACATGTAGCCTCTTAGTTATTTTCTGATTTGATAAATACTCTCTGCCTTTAGTGACTGTACAGTACTAAAAATATTGCAGCAAAAGTTAGCAACATACAAGTACACTTCAGTAATACAATTTCTTTAAAAGGTAATATACTGTACACATGGTAAATGGGTTGTATTCCAAAACATTTAAGCACAGTTCTGTCGCCAGCTGCTGGATGCATCTTCAGCAGAGTTACTGTAATCTCTGGACTGTGGCCAAGGCTATCACCCACAGATATGTACACAGTAAACTATCAACACGGTGGTCAAGCAGGCATCACTGTGCATGGCCTCACTGTCCAACACACATGCAGTGAAGTTTCCTGTTGGAGCACTCCGTTGAAAACAGGTGTCGTCGCGTCCCTGGTGCTGTCTATTTTTATGAAGTCATAAAGATTTCAAAATAAATCTTTAATTTTTAATCTGCTTTTGGATGAGAGTGAGATGGCCCATCTGTCTTTCTTCAAACCGTACCTCCCGTATGGGATCTGAGGAGTAGAAGACACACACACACACACACACACACACACACACTCGCACACGCACAAGGAAAAAAAACAGCATGTGAAAGAAAAGTTTGTAATGAATGCATAAACTAGGTGAGAGCACATTCATTCTGTGAGTGAGTTTGTGAGTGTGTGTGTGTGTGTGTGTGTGTGGACGATTTAATATTTCATCCTCAACCTAAATTGGAGTCTTTTAATTTGCTGCTTCCTTTCTCCCTCATCAAGAAGAAATGTACACAAACGATCACGCCACACTTCATGGGTTACCCCTGGCAACAAACCACCTGGATGGTTGAATCATTATTATGACTAATGAAATAATTATATACCATATGCTTCCTCATGTGACTCTCTCTCTGTTGGTCATATTTAGAACACTTACTGAAGGATAGTGGTGAATGAAGAAAGGTGACGAGTCACTGTGACCTTCTCCATCATGTAGTACATGAGGTCTTTTCCATTATTTTGCATTGTGTGCTCACATTCTCTCTCCCTCTCTCTCTCCTTCCTGTCTTGAACTGTCTAGCACTTGAGTTTTCTCTGTTAGTGTTACATTTCTCTCTCTCTCTCTGTCTCTCTCTCTCTCACACACACACACACACACACACACACACACACACACACACACACACACACACTCTAAACACTTTTCAATCTCCTCGTTTTGTGGATGCAAATACTTTTTTCCCACCATACATGGGTAAACAAATGAACTAAATGTATTTTCTAGCACAATATTTGGTAAGATTAAGGAAACAAGCAAATCAGAAGCAAGGGGATGTTCTAATCTCCACACAGTGTCTATGTTTGACTAATGCAGGGGGACTAGCAGTAGTTTTCATCCATTTTAGAGAGAAAGGGACAGACTGCTGGAGACAGAATGATGCAAGCAAAACTCAAGTTGGTTGTATTAGTGAAGAGCAGAGGATATTGCTGTCTTCGCTTCTTACATGATTTCTTTCTCTCTCTCTCTCTCTCTCTCTCTCTCTCTCTCTGTATATTTGTGTGTGTTACACTGTTACACACACACATATATACACACATACACTTCATCTCTGTCTCTTCATAATTCAAACATCTCTAGGGACTTTCACAAAGAGATGTCCTATTTACAAACACACACGCACACACACAGACAGACTCACAGAGGCAACCCCACTCTCATGTCTAGAAAAATCTGCTCATTCCCCCATAAAACCGTGTTTATGGGTTCCCATAGCGACATGGCTGGCCTTTTTTGAACTGAGCGGCGGTGCGCAGGGACGGCTCTGATCTCTGATAGGTCCTGACACGCTGCGATGGACCATCTGCCTCTTCACGTGTCCTCTCTACTCTCCGTAGCTCTCCGCTCTCCTCGGCCTTGCTGTCCTCTCCAGTCCACTCCAATTTCCTCTCTCTCTCTCTCTTCCTCCTCTCCATCTCTTCCTCTCTCTATTCCTTCTCTATCCTCCTCCCATCTTTCTCCTCCTTCTTGTGCATGTGCTCCTTCCTCCAGCTCTCTCTCTTCTTCCTATCCTCCCTCAAATCCTCTTCCTCTCTTTCTCATCCACATATCCTCCCTCCACCCTCTCTCTCCATTCCTATTTCCCTTCTCTTCACCCCCCCCCCCTCTCCATCACCTTCCTCATGTACTCTGACGTGGCATGCTTTCACAGGAGCATATGCTGGGTGGCTCGTGTCCAATGCATGTGTGTGTGTGTGTGTGTGTGTGTGTGTGTGTGTGTGTGTGTGTGTGTGTGTTTGTGTGTGTGTGTGCTGACGTCTGTGCGCTGCTTCTTGTCCCCTCTCAAGCCTCTCGCTCTCTGAAAACAGAGGATCAGCCTCCTCCTGGGACCCCCTGTGTGCTGCATTATTTAACAACGAATATGGCAGTGACAGGATGACATTTTCATATGAAACTTGAAAAGAAATTAAGATTTTAAAAATAATGAAATGAAAACACGTTGGTGATGCTGTTGCAGAGAAAACCTTGATGCTGTTGCAGAAAAAAAATATTGAGGCTTTTTCCCCCCTATTACTTCAGTGTTTTTCTCAGCCCCTTCCTGTCTTGTTCATGCTGTAATATAAGGCATGGGTAACATGACATTTATATAAAAAACACATACATCTGGTTTCATTATTAAAACTATTGTTGTAATGTGTTTTATTTCACAAAAAATAACATAAAATGGCCATTTCATATTTCCTCTCTTCAGAGGTTTGCACTTACTGTAATTTCCAATAAAGTCCCTATAAACCTCCAGGACCTTGAAAACATATAACTTTTACAAGGTCTGCTGTGCCTCAGAGACGGGGTAACTACAGCCGCTCGGCTGCAGATATACTTCCATCTGACGTGTAATAAATGTTATGCCCCCTGTAAGAATCAGTCAGGGGCTCGCGTGCCGTGTGAATCACCCCAGGGCTCACTTCGGGCAGGTTTTATTTGGAATCAGCTGTATGCTGTACTGTGCCAAACACAGAAAGAATTAAGAGGGGATTAGGCAAAGAAGAGTGAATCACAGAAATAAGACAAGTAGAGAATGAATATCAGCTTGTGAAGACACAGAAGAAGATACTGTATCAACTCATGGGAAGACATCAAAGAAATCAAAAAGAGGAGAAACAAAAGAAGTGAAAGACAGACAGAAAGGCAGATGTCCAGAAGTTGTACAAGAAAAAAAAAACATGTAGAAAGAAAGTGAAAAAGAGGAGAGAGTGAAAAGACATGTAGAAGTAAAGTGAAAAAGAGGAGACAAGTTAAGAAAGGAGGAGTGAGTACTGTATAGTTAGAGATGGCTGAGATGTATGCACAGATGCATACATAAATACAAAGAAGAAAGGATAGAAAGTAAAAGAAAGAAAGGAGAGAAAGAGGGATAAAAACAATGAGTGTGTGAGAGAATGTGGAGGAGAGATAGCAAAGAGTAGAGGAGCCAAAGGATAGGGTGAGGAAGAGAAGAGGAGGAAGAAGAGAAAGATAAATCAGTTTGACATTGCCCCCCTGACTTTTATCTGAATACCCTATCAGCCTGTCGCCCATAGTCCAAATCTCTAGATAGCATCCACACTCACTAACTCTTACACACACACACGCACACACACACACACACACACACACCACACACACACAAGCATGCACACACACGCATGCACGCACACACACACACACACACACACAGTTTACACACTAATAAAAGTTTAGCAGCTGTGCTAAAATGTCAGACTGGCCTTTGCAGCGATTTTGGAATGATTTCAGACACGCGTGCTGTTATCTCCTTATGGGTCTGCATGCACACAGGCCCAGTGGAGTCTATAGTCTGAGAAATAAGTAAACTCAAACAACACACAAACACACACACACACACACACACACACACACACACACACACAAACATGAACACTATACACTCATCAGGAAGAGCACATAGACAATTACAAGATCAAGGTATCACATATATCAAGTTGAACACACACACACACACACACACACACACACACACAGACCAACAACCTTATCAGGGAGCGCAAATACACAATTGTTGTGATACACACACATCAACACCAGAACACAGATCAAAGAAAACACATGTGCATGCATGCACACACACACACACACATAAACAACATGCATCCCTGGTGAGCAAAGACAGTAATGTTCGGCAGTGATTAAAGGGCGATTTGATGAAAATAAAGCATTGCATCAGTGCAGCCTGTTCTTTTAATTAATCCTTTTATATCCACTAATTTTAGCAATGATGTGGTGATATTCATACAAACGTGTGTGTGTGTGTGTGTGCGCGCACGCACCTGTGTCTGTGTAAGTTTGTGTGCATATGGTGTGTGTGCGTGTGTGCGTATGTGTGTGTGTACATGAGTACACACTCTCAGGTGTTTTGCTAAGCCTGGTTAGAAAGCAACTGCTTCCTTTATTCCTGGGATAACAGCTTAAGTAATTGCAGGTGCTAATTTTAAACCCAGTTAAACCCAAATTACTGCTGCCCTCAGTTGTGTGAGTGTGCAGGGCTCACGGTGTGTATCTGTGGGGCTCAGCGGTTTGTGTCTTGGTGTGTGAGTTTGTAGGAAAATGTGTGCATATGTGTCGAGAAGAAAGTGTGTGGGTGTGTGTGTACCTGCAGTCTTTTGGAAAAACAAATCACGTAAACCTAAGGCAAACTTTCTTCTGCTCAAACTCCTTCACTATTCTCTAGCACTGCCTTTTTTTCTCCCAGTGTGTCTTTTCATCTAGTTCATGGCCAGCATGCACTCTCTTCCACAGCTATGTGGAAGCATTTATTTCTCTTTTTTCTCTCTTTGGCTGTGTGTGTGTATGTATGTGTGTGTGTGTGTGTGTGTGTGTGTGTGCATGTTTGCCCTGGCGCTTCAGCAGCCTGGCATGCTGGCAACCCGAGTCTGGGCTACCGCCCGTAGAGGAACCGAGCTGATCTGTGGCACCGGACCTGCTTGCAGCGCCAACACACACACACACACACACACAAACAGACCCCGGCATCCACGGACCCAGCCCGGCCAATTAGCCACGCCAGATGCCCATGAGAAAGGTCATTTAAAGGTCGCGGGGAACAGCAAAAGATCAGTTCCCCCTCCCTCACTATGTGTGTGTATTGGCTCAGTGGGTGTTTGGTGCATAAGAATCGCAAAGCTGGGGAAAAAAAAAATAATAATAAAAAAACAC
>NC_055976.1:11948363-11998363 GCF_018492685.1 Alosa sapidissima
AAAATGGAAAGCTTCAATCTCTGGACATTACTCTTGACATGTTTGAAATAGCTAGAAGTCAGAGGAAATAGAAATAAAGGGTTTGTCTGTTTATATTCTGTATGAAATGTTACTGTTTATAACTTTATTTCAGTCAAACTCATTACCAGTTGGCAACAGAGGCAGTTAGAGGGCAGCATGCAATGCCACACATTGATTGACACTGGTGTTTTTTTTATTATTATTATTTAATTATTCACTTTTCCCATGCCTTGTTCAATTGGCTTAGATCGTGGCCACATTATGCATTTTCTCGGAAATGTAGTCTAGTTGTAATTGTTGTACGTCGCTTTGAACAAAGGTGTCTGCCAAGAACTATAACCATAAATAGACTGATATCATTGTAGTGGTTGAAGGGTGAAAAGTCCCCCCTCCCCCTTCTCAAACACTATAATCAAATGGCTGCTGTTCACACAGAGACCTAACCGTGTATGATACTAGGTTGCAAGAGGATCAAATAACCATTTCAACTTAAACGTTTAGGTAGCATTCAGACAGGACAACTAAACGCTCAATAATGGTTTTTAATGTTTGTCAGAATGGGGTATTAGATATGCACAACAGCAGAACACTGTCTAATCAAACTAATATAAAGTTTCATCATTAGAGGCATTTTTTTTTTTCAATCAATCATTACTATGCATATGAGTCTGTTCTTTTGAACATTAACTGCTGTGATGTCTGCTGATTGAATGTCTTTGAGCAGTTTGAATAGGTAAGCAAATCACAAACCAACCTGTTAATTTATGCACAATCTGAATTAATGGTGAATTAATCAACAAAATGCAAAAAAAAGCGGGAGTCTGCTCTAAGATGCCCTCACCAACACTCTTTGCCGACTATAATGAGCATATGAATGGATTGGGCAAAACAGACACACTCAAATTTCCTCCTGCTATTGAGCAGCTGAAGATGTGGGATGCCATTGTTATCACTGCACCCCATGGTGTATTGCTACATTGTTTTTCCACTGCTTACATGGTTCTCACACAAAGTGCAACCATTAGTTAGCAAAATACTGTGGCGATCTCACCCTCAGACAAGAATCACCTTTGGCCAGGACGGCCATTTATTGGAACAGGCAGACTCATACGGATAACTACATAGGGCAACACAGGGGTAGTCACAGCCGCACATGTAAGACACAATAAGGGTTTACCACACACATCAACACGGGGATAGAGCAGGGCTCGAATTATCTTTTTGTCTTTAAGGGGGTCTCTCTATCTCATAAAAAGTTGGCACATCCTGCGCATAGCCTAAAGGCGATACAATTAAATAGCCTAGGCCCCAGTGGCGCTTTTGCGCAGTATGCGCACGGTAGGCCTAGGCTATAACTTGACACATGCACAGAACAGACAGAGATTTTTCATAGAAATGGATTCCTTGTCATTAATGTCAACATATTATTGATTGCAATAGTCCATATTTCATTTCAATTTCACAATACAAAGAAATAGACTAAACGAGTAAGTCTGACTGCCATTCTCAATTTCATAACATAACTCATTTGAACCAGACCACTGTCTCAGATAGGCTATCCTCAGTGTCAAACACAATAATGCATGTAGTCTTTAATTTATACATAGGGAAAATGCACTTACTGGCAGAAATTAATAAAGCCATTGCAGCCAAACTATGTTCTAGTATTATAGGCTAATGTACATAACACCTGGGTGTTCAGTCTTTTCGTGTGTTGAACTGTGGAATTAAATAGACGAACAATTTTGGAATTTGGAGATGTTGTCGGGTAGCCATTGAATATTCCGCCATCAGAGATTGCTAACCGATGTTTCAAAATATCTGGGAACTTTCCGGAGCTCTGAATGGCAGAGGATAGAGATCAATTCACAGAATCATTGAAGTAGGCTGTATTATGGGCCATAATTTATGGCTTTGTCAATAAACATAGAAGAGACAAAGCGCAAGTTTAACAGCAAACAGGACTTTTTCAGCACGTATCAAACCATGTAGGCTAGCCCCAATGAACGCCTATGTAAATAGACAAAACAATCTACTTGGTGGTGAAGTGCAGTCATGCTGCGTTCAAGAGCGTAGGGTAGTTCTACGTCCAGTAGTAGCCTTCTAGCCTATATTTTAATTTAACATCTTTAATGGTAAGATATCACACAGGGATGGATAATGAGGGTTGTTTAAGATTAAATTACAATGGCAGACACCTTCAGATATGAGAGACCCCCTCAGATTTTTGACTTTGTTGCTTTCATGGGAGCCAGTCCTCAGTCTAAGGGAGCTCGGCTCCCTCTGGCTCCCACGTAATTCGAGCACTGCACATGAGGTACAACCAAAGAGACTAACACGCTAACAAATACACAACATGGTAAAAGCAACGACAACTATTATAACCGACATTACACATTATAGCATTCACTCGCACTGCATTCTGGGAGACACTCATTCAACGTTAGACATGTACATCCACCGACGCAACAATACTGAATAGTTCAGTATTGTAGTACCGTTCCAGTAATTCCAACTCTGCTAGAAAACTGTTTATTTGCCTATTTCTATTTCCGACAGTCTATCTACAGTAAGTGTATTTTTATTACTAATTGCCCAGCATGTGTGTGTAAACCACATACAAATTATTCCACAGGACATAATCCATCACCACAGGACTTGCCCACCTGCAAGAAAATACATGTTGAACACCAGTTACCCCCTGTCAAGCAAGGCAAGATGCTTTGTTGAATGTATGACCAAGAAGGACCCTTTTCCCTCACAATGAATGTGCACTGAATGCTAAGTGGAGTTATTTATCAGTAAGGAAAATAGCTTTCTTTAGCGCAAAGCCATGACATTTTTTATTCCAGCAAAAAAGTTCTTCATTGTGCCACTTAATATAAAGGCACCTGAGATCCAGACAGTCCATAATTGAAATATATGTACTGTAATATCCCACCTATTAACCAAGGTTTACTGTATACATTGATTTTGCAAACGTTCTTCAGCTATGACGTTCATTTACACAGGGACAGGCTATAGTTCATGGGAAAGCATTTCTTTCTTGATCTGATTCTGATTCATTGGGCCATTGGACACTGCGGTTAATACAAGGGTAACGGGTAAATACACAGTTTAAAAAAAAATGCAATAAACACTGTCCTGCAGTTTATACACAATGCAGCTAATACACAGGAAACTACTGTATGCTATTGTTTTCTGACAGTAGTTCACAATATGGAGACAACGTGTTGACGATGTGTAGTAGAGGCATGTCAACATGTATCAAGGTAACACCTTTGTTTTGGCAAGACCCAGTCCTTACAAATACTTCCTCTCTTCCACACTCATGTCCCTGTGATGTTTGGTTACAACTTTCAATACTCCTTTGAGCCCCATGTTCAGGAGGCATCTGCGTCATTGTAGTTGGCTGGTCACGAGAGGATTACAATCCGCTTTCAAACACAAAGGAGCTTCATTTACAAACTCTAGTGAAACAAGAATGGTGCGGCCCATTAATGTGCACAAACTCAAGCATGACATGAAAAATGGCCAAGCCAAGGAACTGAAGCGAATCAAGGGCTTATACACAGGGGAAACAAGACAGGACACAAACAATGTGGGGTAAGACAAACAAAAATCAAGCTAATGAACACACACCAGGTGAAGGGAGCAGACACAAAGAAGTGCATCATTGAACAAGGAAGTAAACAACAGAACACACGACAGCAAGGTACAAAGTACTCATGCAAGAAAATAAAAGTCCAAAAGCAAGGAAATCCTTCATCCTTCCATGTCAAACAGTAAGTTGTCATTATGCACATTGTGAAGAATGCGACCTCACGGTCCAAACTCACAAAGGGGATGCGCGCTCTTTCAGGCAACCAAGGTACACGAAGACATTGACGAACCACAGACAAGTGCAAACTTTGTGCTAAGAGTGCTGGTTTATTTACAGTGTTCAAAAGTGATAAACAAAAACTTTGAAAAAAGGCTACAAACAAAAATCAACACGAGGGTTGCTCACACTTAAAGACTTAACTAAACAAAATAACCAATACAAAACTAATAGGGATTCAAAGAGTTAAATGTTCACAAACCAAACCAGACTCAGCCTCACAGCAAGCTGCTCTCCCTATGCCACTCTCTCTCGAATGACAGAAGCTCAGCCTTTTTATGGGCCTACCCATTAGAAACGTCACTCAAAATGGTGGGAGAGTAGTGCACAAACAATTAACAAAATAAAGACATTAATCATAACAAAAATAAACTTGCCTTGATCCTAACAATTTTACCCTTATTTTACGCTATAAAAATATATATATATATTTTCTCTTTCCCTAAAACCAGTTCAAAACCCTAACCACCATTACAGACACGCCATCAAAACAAAAAAAAAATACAAAAAGATTGCAACTTTGACAGTTCGGGTTTTCTCGGGGGACCATTGATGGCGGGACACACAACAAGGAAGTGAATGCAGTCAGTGTAGATGCTATGGCGTGGGAATACTGGTGCGTGTGGTGGAAATGTTTGGTGGAGCAAAACCAGCGGGTACCTCGCGGCTTGCGGAGATGTTGTGGATGAAGACTGGTGAGTACAGAAATATGTGTGACGCTATGTGACGGTGAAATATGAATGTGTTCAGAACGCGCTAAACCGGTATCGCGTGTAATGAACTTGCCAAGTGCCGTGTGCAGGTGTGTGCGTGTGTGTCGGGAAATGTTTGTCAGTTATGTGTAGGGACAACGTCGGGAGCATTTGGGGAAAAGTTTAACTGGAGGGCAACTTTTCCACATTTCCCCCCTCCTCTGGAGACTCGACCCAGGGGTGGCGAGACAGGTAGTCAGCAACCAGGTTGTGCTTTCCTGGCCTGTAAACAACCTCAAACTTAAAGGGCTGCAGCGCTAAAAAACACCTTGTTACCCTTGCATTGGTGTCCTTCATCTGGCCTAACCATTTCAGTGCTCGATGGTCTGTTTCAAGCCGAAAGTCTCTACCTAGAAGGTAGTAACGGAATGTGTCCAAGGCCCACTTCACCGCGAGACACTCCAGCTCGACAGCTGAGTATCGGGTCTCTCGTGGGAACAGTTTGCGGCTAATGTAGGCGACTGGCCGCTGTTGGTCGCCTTCCCCCTGGAGTAGGACCGCCCCCAGCCCAACCCCAGAGGCGTCAGTTTGGACTGTCCATGGCTTGTCAAAGTCAGGGCTCTTCAAAACTGCATCGCTGCACAGAGCCTCCTTCAACTCTGTGAAGGCTCTCTCGTGCGGATCCTCCCACCTGACCCTTGCTGACCCAGACTTCCTGGTCAGGTCAGTGAGTGGCGCCGCCATGGTGGCAAAGTTAGGCACAAAGCGCCTGTACCACCCTGCAAGACCCAAAAAGGACCTCACATCCTTCTTGGTTTGAGGCCGCGGGCAGTTGCGGATGGCCTCGAGCTTGTCAGTTTGTGGGCGGATCACACCATGGCCCACAATGTGACCCAGGTACCGCACCTCGGGCTGAGCAATGGTGCATTTCTTGGGCTGGATCGTCAACCCAGCCTCGTGGACGCGTTTGAAGATCTCGGCTAGATGTTCCACGTGCTCCCTCCAGGTGGCGCTGTGGACCACGATATCATCCAGGTAAGCACCAGCAAAGGCCCCAGTCCCTTCCAGCACACGGTCCATGAGCCGCTGGAAGGTGGCTGGCGCTCCCTGGAGACCGAAAGGCATCTTTGTGAACTGGAACAGCCCACGGGGTGATCGGAAGGCAGTGTAGAGTCTGGCCTCCTTGGCCAGTGGGACCTGCCAGTACCCTTTGCTCAAGTCCAACGTCGTGATGAACCGGGCCCCACCCACCCGTTCCACCAGCTCCTCGAGCCGTGGCATGGGGTAGGCGTCAAAGTGGGTCTGGGCATTGACTTGGCGGAAGTCCACACAGAACCTCATGGTGCCATCCTTCTTCGCCACCAGGACAATGGGGCTACTCCAGGCACTGTCCGAGCGCTCAATGACGCCCAGTCGCTCCATCACCTGCAGCTCCTCCTGGAGAGCAGGCAGTAACCGCTCCGGAACCCGGTACATTCGCTGCCGCTTCGGGGTGGTCTCTTTCAGGTGGATCGGGTGCTCAGCCAGTGAAGTAGTCCCCGGCTGCCCGGTGAACAGGCCTTCTGGGATGATAGCCCGCAGCTCTTCCTGTTGCTCTGCAGTGAGATGGGAGAAGTCTGGTTCCCCTGCTATGCAGTCAGTGGGGAAAAACTGCTCAGGGGTGTCATACTCTTCCCTCACGGCTTGCACCATGAGCTGGTCACTCACTGGCGGCTTCCTGTCGTGGTACTCTTTGAGCAGGTTTATATGGAACACCCGCTGTGGCTTCCTCCTCCCAGGCATGGCCAGCTCGTAGGTGGCTGGCCCCATCTTCCGGCTGATGCTGAAGGGCCCCTGCCACTTGGCCAGCAGCTTGTTCTCCTCTGTTGGCAGGAGCAGGAGAACTTTCTGGCCGGGCTGGAACGTGCGCTGTCGGGCTGACTTGTCATACCAGCTGGACTGGGTCTGTTGAGCGTTCTCCATGTTCTCCCTCACCAGGGTCGCCATCTCCTCCATCTTCTCCCTCATGGCGATCACATAGGTGAGGATGTTCGTGGTAGTGGCGCTCGGTGACTCCCAGGCATCCCTCAGCAAATCCAGAGGGCCCCGCACTTGCCTCCCATACAAAAGTTCAAATGGCGAGAACCCGGTTGAGGCTTGGGGTACCTCACGGTATGCAAACATGAGGTAAGGGAGCCAGCGATCCCAGTCCTTGGCATTAGCACCCACGAACTTTCGCAGCATGCTTTTGAGGGTCTGGTTGTACCTCTCCACCAGCCCGTCGGTCTGCGGGTGGTAGGGAGTGGTCCTAATACCCCGTATCCCTAACAACCTGTAGACCTGCTTAAGTGTGTTCGACAAGAATGCTGTGCCTTGGTCAGTTAAAATCTCCTGTGGGATCCCTACCCTGGAGAATAACTGTAGGAGGGCAGGGGCAATGGTTCTGGCGGTGACTTTGCGGAGGGAAAAAGCTTCGGGATAGCGTGTAGCGTAATCACAGATTACAAGGATGTATTTGTGACCTGTCTGTGTGCGCTCAAGGGGACCGACAATATCCATTGCTATCCTGGTGAAGGGGACTTCAATGACAGGGAGAGGCTGAAGTGGGTATGGCTTAACCCTCTGCTTGCTGGAGAGCTGACAAGTGGGGCATGTCTTGCAGTGTGTGTGAACGTCTGTGTACAAGCCGGGCCAATAAAATCTGTTAGAGATTCTCTGCAGGGTCTTCACACTACCCAGGTGACCTGCCCATGGGATGTCATGACCCAGCTTGAGAATATTAGGTCTCAGGCTAGTGGGGATAACCAGCTGCTCAGTGCTGCCCCCCTCTGGCTGGTGGTAGAGCAACCCATCTTTAACAAAATAGTCCTCCCCAGAGAGGGATTTAGCCTGGCCTGTGCTCACACCGTCAATTTCAGTGGCCTTACTGAAAAGATCTTTGAGCGTCTCGTCCTGCTCTTGTAGCAATTTCAAATCATGGGGCACATCCCAAACATCTGGAGCTGCAGTGGGGGGTACATTCTGCTCTGCACTCGTCATGGACTCAACTCTGTGAATCAGCTTTTCACGCCGGCGCTGATGCCGGCCCTTGCGTGGCCTGTTTGTGTCGGGGGGCGCAATCTCTTCATCATAGTAGGGGAACAATTCACAGACCTTCTGCTTCTCTGTCTCGCCATCTGCCACTCTTTTAGCCTGAGATCTGGTCACAACCATACTTATGGGTGAAGTAGATTGCACCAGCTCTGGCAAAATTGCAACATCTTGGCCCAACACTATGGGATGATGGAGGCCCTTCACTACTCCGGCTTTGAGAGTGTATGTGTGGCCGTGTACACGCAGGCATATTTCAGCTAGAGGGTATCGGTGCTCGTCGCCATTTACACACCGCACCCGTAGGCATCCTCCTGTCAGCATTCCTGGCTGATTAACCAGGTGGGGTTGCACCAGCGTCTGGGTGCTACCGGTATCTAAAAGGGCTCTAGCTGCTCTACCATTAACCGCAACATCAACAGTCTGCACTCTGTTCTGGACTTCTGGCAGACTGGTAGTGGTGACCTGAGCACTGGGACCAAAACTTCTTGGTCGCTTGTCAGGGCAGTTACGTATGAAATGTCCGGGCCTGCTACAATGGTGACATAACGGCTCAGTACTTGTGGGTGCGGACTGAGTGGATGCAGGTTGTCCATGTGGAGATGCTCTGGGTGTGTGTGGAGGTGTGCGACTACTTTGACCCCTACGCTGATCCCCACCCCTAGGACCCACTCCCGCACCATAGCCCGCAGACTTACCCCTCTCCGCAGGTTGGCTGAAGCCCTGGTAACGGAAGTCCTTCGGTCCACGACGGGCGGCGAGGAAGGAGTCCACCAGTTCTGCTGCTCGTTGTCCGGTCTGTGGATCATGCTCCTTGACCCACACGCGCACATCAGGAGCCAGCGAACGCAGGAACTGCTCCAGAATCAGAGTCTCTCCGATCTCCTCCACAGTCTTCTCTGTGGGCTTCATCCATTTGGTGTAGAGGTCTTTGATCCGATTGTAGAACTCTCGTGGCGTGTCGCCAGGCTGGATGCGAGGGTCCCGGAACCTCTGACGGTAGACCTCGCAGTTTATCTCAAACTTGGCCAGGATGGCGTCTTTCACTTTCAAGTAGTCTCTGGCGTCTGCAGGATCCATAGCCACGTATGCGGCTCTCGCCTTGCCCGTCAGGTAGGGCACCAGGAACGTGGCCCAGTCAGCAGGGGGCCACCGGTATGCAGCAGCGAGCCTCTCGAACGTGGTCATGTACTGCTCGACGTCATCTCCCTCCTCCATCTTGGGCACCGACGCTCGGGTCCAGGTTGCTGGGGCTGGTCCTCCTTGGTTCATCACTGGGTGCTGGGGGGCTGCAGGCATCCACAGGGAGGCTGGCAGCGTAGCAGGCTGGCTACTCGGGCCAGCAGGGACCATCGCTGGATGTGCAGCAAGAGGCACCACAGGAACCGCAGCAGGAGGCGCCGTGGAGGCGACGACAGCAGGGGGCGCCGTGGAGGCGACTACCGCATCAGCAGGCGTTGCCGAGGCGACCCCTGGAACGGCCCCTGGAGCTGCAGGGGGAACTCTTGCCCTCATTTCTTCCAGTTCGCCGTGGACAGTGTTGAGTTGGACCTGGACGTTCCTCCATCTCTGCTCCTGTTTGACGGCCTCCTTCTCCTGGTTGCTCAAAGCCCTCTGGAGCATCTTGAACATGGAGGCGAAGTCGGGTGCATCACTTACTTTCTCCCCGTCTGTTTCAGGCACCAGGTCTTCGACCCCCTCCCCGCCATCTTCTTGGCGGGTCGACATCAGCCTGCCCGTGTCTTTCAACCGTCGGTACGCCACCTTACTACGCACTTGGGCTCGTCTAGTCAACCTTTCTCTCAGTGCCCTAGGGGGCGCCACAATCCCACCGCTGCCACCACGTGTGAAGCATGCGACCTCACGGTCCAAACTCACAAAGGGGATGCGCGCTCTTTCAGGCAACCAAGGTACACGAAGACATTGACGAACCACAGACAAGTGCAAACTTTGTGCTAAGAGTGCTGGTTTATTTACAGTGTTCAAAAGTGATAAACAAAAACTTTGAAAAAAGGCTACAAACAAAAATCAACACGAGGGTTGCTCACACTTAAAGACTTAACTAAACAAAATAACCAATACAAAACTAATAGGGATTCAAAGAGTTAAATGTTCACAAACCAAACCAGACTCAGCCTCACAGCAAGCTGCTCTCCCTATGCCACTCTCTCTCGAATGACAGAAGCTCAGCCTTTTTATGGGCCTACCCATTAGAAACGTCACTCAAAATGGTGGGAGAGTAGTGCACAAACAATTAACAAAATAAAGACATTAATCATAACAAAAATAAACTTGCCTTGATCCTAACAATTTTACCCTTATTTTACGCTATAAAAATATATATATATATTTTCTCTTTCCCTAAAACCAGTTCAAAACCCTAACCACCATTACAGACACGCCATCAAAACAAAAAAAAAATACAAAAAGATTGCAACTTTGACAGTTCGGGTTTTCTCGGGGGACCATTGATGGCGGGACACACAACAAGGAAGTGAATGCAGTCAGTGTAGATGCTATGGCGTGGGAATACTGGTGCGTGTGGTGGAAATGTTTGGTGGAGCAAAACCAGCGGGTACCTCGCGGCTTGCGGAGATGTTGTGGATGAAGACTGGTGAGTACAGAAATATGTGTGACGCTATGTGACGGTGAAATATGAATGTGTTCAGAACGCGCTAAACCGGTATCGCGTGTAATGAACTTGCCAAGTGCCGTGTGCAGGTGTGTGCGTGTGTGTCGGGAAATGTTTGTCAGTTATGTGTAGGGACAACGTCGGGAGCATTTGGGGAAAAGTTTAACTGGAGGGCAACTTTTCCACACACATCATAAATGTTACAAGTGAAGAGTTTGGTTCCAAATGCTATATTTCTGTTTTTAAAAACATTAAAAAGTCATGCTATTTAATTGCGTAATCAAACTGCAGATGTGTTGTTTTAATTGAGTAAAGATATATCAAATAACAATACCCAATTACAGTTCTACTGAAATTACTTGGAAAACAAAATGGGAAAACAAATATTGGTTACACTTTACTTGACAGTATCGACATAAGAGTGACATAACACTGTCATGAATGTGTCATAAACAAGTCATAAACATTTATGACATAACGCTTCTGTTATTAAGTGACATTCGGTTTTTGTCATAACAAGTTAGGATTAGTATTAGGATTAGGGTTAGGTTTAGGGTTATAGGGTTAGAGTTAGTGTTAGGGTTAAGATTAGGGTTAGAGTTAGGGTTTATGTGTCATGACAGTGTTATATGTTCATGACAGTGTCATGTCACTCTTATGTCGATACTGTCAAGTAAAGTGTTACCAAATTATGTATATGATAATTCATTAAAATAGCGTTTTGGAACCAAACTCTTCAAGTGTAACCTGCGTTGTGTTGACCGTGCTGCTCAGGCCCGCACTCACCCAGACTCTAACCTGCAAACTGCAGCACCTCGGATCAGGAGTCAAGCGTGCTAGCAATTGAGCTAAAAGCCCAGGCTTACACAATGTACTGCACAGCTACATGCCAGCTGACTACCGTCACACATGAATCAACAAAAATCTGTGATAAAAAGAAGGCAAAGAACTCCACAATGTGGTGCCTTATGTACCAAATTTGAGCCGGCAGTTATGGCTTCTGCAGTGGCTTAATTTATTTTACAAAACACTTTATGTCCCTTGACCTCTTCTTCGTTAGCCCCTAAATGACTTGCAATGGCACACGCACAAACACTTTGGCAAACACTGCCACACGCTCAGATACTCAGCACACTGTGTCAATGCACATCCACAAAGATACTCACTTACTGTACTCGCTGAATGCTGTGTACGATATTCACTGGTTCATTTTCCATGATTCTATTGATTTTATTAAACACATATGCACAAACAAACACACACAGGGTTATTAAAAAACAATAGAGAGTGCAAGTAGAGAGTTGATAATTGTCATTAAAAAAAATGATGACATGCTCAAAACAAATCTTTATAATAGCCTACTGGTTTCCAGCAAAAGATACCAATTTTTTACAAAATAGAATTGTGTGTGTTTCCAAAGACAGGGTCCAGACTGAAAACACCACAGCGGGCTTGGCGTCACTGATGAAATCAAGACATATCTTATTGAAGGGAGCGCTTTGTCTTTGAAAAAGCAATAAAGCTCCACATTGACATGCGAGGGTTTGATATGAGGAGAAGAGCGAGTGAGCACGATGTGGAGTGTGATTTATTCACACGCTTCTTTCCGGAGCGATATTTGGGATTCTTATTAATCTGTCTTTCATTTCCCTGTCATAGGCATGTTCATAATGTGCCGGCCTTCTCCGGAGGTTACGTGACCTGATTTACACTTTTATAAAAACTTGCACTCGTTCTCTCTCTCTCTCTCTTCACCTTCTTATAACACAATTCAGCAATGGAGGGGTGTTTGGGGAGTGGACAAATGAAAACCTTGGTATGGTTTCACAATAGCAATGCCACATTAGTTACCATGGTTTATTCTGTGCAGCCTAGCCTGGTCCTGACTGTGTCTGATTGGTTCAGGCAGCTGAAAACACTTTTTTATAAGAATTTTATACCATTTACCTATAGCTTAGACTTACTATTTTTATTTGATTGCAAATACCACAGATAGCTGTCATAATGCCATATGGGTGTCATTTTGTCATTTTTAATTGTGATAGTTATTTTATAATTATTCATATCATAGTTGTTGCTTGTTTCTGTTGTTGATAGACATTTGTTGAATAGCCTACTGTAGTGGTTGACTGGAAATGTGACAAATTTGCCATTTATTTTTAATTAATTCTGAGATAAAGATAATAGAGCAATTGACTGATTTGACAGATTGACAGATGCAGTTAACTGGTTCTTCTGTCAAAGACAAATCACAATTACTGAACAAAACAGCACAAAGACACAACAGCAGAATAAAAAGCCATCCACCTTACCTCACATAAGAGACCAAAAACAGCACAGGGGCTAAATCCCAATCTCACACCTTACACACTCACACACTTTGATGCGCATTCCCGTAAACTTTGTGAGGGCTTAGGGCTGTCCCACTGCAAAATTGTGAAGAATTGCCTACAATTCATAGTGTGGTGACGTGAAACACGCCGTTACCCAAAGGGAGTCTGGAAACTTAAAAAAACATCACTAAACAACTGCCATAAAACGGAAACATGTTTGCAACAAGTTTTTTTGTTGTCAATTTAATGATAGGTCACAGGTGCTTTCCCGTTCCTGTTATTAGCGTTTCGACCCTTACACCCTCGCAAATTTGATCAGTTACGATCGATGTCAGTTAAGTATGTGAGGGTTTAGGGCTTAGACATAGGGATGACATTAGGATTTACAGTAACCATGACCTTTGTTGGCACACCTTACATCATAGATATTAGAAAGCTAGATACCGCATTGTCCGTCAAGTTCTATTAAGTGGCATACGGCCGCCATATTGCTGGGGGCAAACACCTACTGTCTATGGGCAACAATTGCTGGCAATCAGACACCTGTTTCTCCATTGGCCTCCAGTGATCGATGTCCCCACCATTATGGCGGCGCTATACAGTACATACGTTCTGGAGTCCAATGCGGCATCTAGCTTACTAATACGTATGCCTTACATAGTGCAATTCTTCTTCTCTGCTTGATGGGCTGTGCACTTCCTGCTTAAGTGCACCAGCTTCCCCACTGCACTGGTTCCATCATTACACCCCAATCTCAAATAGTCCATCCTGTTATGTGTGTGAGAGAGACAGATGGAGAGAGAGAGAGAGAGAGAGATGGAATATAACTCTTATTTAGTCTTTCAGTAGTTCCTTTTGAGGTACACACCAAATAACACTGGGCTCCCTTTTAAAAAATTTAGAATGACAGGCGGAAAACAGACATCCTCGCTCAGACATTCTCTCTCCTCCTCACCTCCCTCCATCTCTCCTCCATCTGTCTGTACATCATTCTCCTTTTCTTCAGCTCCCTTCCGCTGCTCTGCCTTTCAGATCTCACTCTCTTTATGCCAATATGTCTTAGATGATTATATGGATGTGGTGATGCAAGTGCATCTTTAAGGCTCCCGGAGTATGTATGAGTGTACATGTGCATATGCAGACACGTAGACACATAAACATCTGTACTTCTCTGTGTGTGTTTATGTGTATGTGTGTGTGTTTATGTGTGTGTATGTGTGTGTGTTTATGTGTATGTGTGTATGTGTGCGTGTGTGTGTGTGCGTGCATGTGTCTCTTCTTAAATCAATAAAGCATCTCGTCTTCAGCAGGCTCCAGTTGTTATTTTTTTCTGCCGTGGCGAGGCAGCTAGGCCAGCACGCCCGTGACCTCTCATCTTCCATGGGTCCACTCCCTTGTTATCGGGAGTTTAAACGAGTCCATCTGGCCGTCAATTATATCCAATAAACTTAGCAGCAGAGTCCGCAGGCTCTCGCTCTCGCATGCGGTCAGGAGAAACTATGAGATTCAGAAAAGCTTTTAGATCATCAGCCGTCTCCTCCCCCTGCTTACACACTGGTAGTAAATTATAAAGTAAAAAATGGAGAAGAGAAGAATCTGTTTCTTGCCAATGTCAGGCACGCAGACACTCACACACACACTCAGAGATTTGTGCACACACACACACACACACACATGCAGAGACAAACACACCTAAACACACACACACACACACACACACACACTTGTAGGGGGTAATCAACCACAATCACAAAGTCAATACCCCACGGCATCACACACACACACACACACCTGCTATTAGCAAGAATCACTTTGAGTGTGTGTCAGCGCGTGAAAGGGAGAGAAACATAAGTGCTTGATTATCAGGCAGCTAGGAGAAAAAGCCTCTGAACCTTAATGCAACTTCACATCAGGGGTTGCAGATGAACACATTAATTCTGCCCTCCCCAAACACACATGCACGCACGCACACACGCACGCACACACACACACACACACACACACAAAGCTATGTATTTGAACAAAGGGTACTACTAAAGTCTACATCTTCTATTCTTACCTTGTGACTTGGCACTAGCAGAATCAATGTGTGTGATAAGTCTTTGTCTGGAGACACAAGTGCCAGCTGACAGCAGCGGAACAGCCGGCAGGGAAGGCCATCTTCTGTCCTTTTCTCCCCACTCCACTGCCCTTATTTAAGCACCAGTCCAAGTCAACACAGCCTGTCCTTACAACTTGTAACTGGTGTACTGTGGGTTTGTTGTGTATTCAGTGATACAGTATTATGTGCTGTTCCTGCTATTCCACCACACCAGAAGAGGGCGCACTTACTTACACTACAGTGCCCGTCTTCCGTTTCTTTCTTTATTACATTACACTAGTAAGTACAAGTCTAGTATAGAACAAATTGGCGACGAGGATGGCGACTGTAATGCCTCTATAATGCGTTATTCTTGCCGTGTGCCGGACAACCTGCAATTCCGTTCGACACTTGGGCTAAAATGTTTGAGAACTATCTCCTAGCTATTCATGCAGAGGGGGACGACTGGCCAGACACGAGGTTACGTGCAATCCTCTTACATTGTCTGGCATGGGCGGATTATGAACTTTCGGGCCCCTGGGCCCAGATGTATTAAGGGCCCCCCACTTATTGTCGTATATGTGGGAGGAGGGGTTTGGGTCCTCCCCCAGAAAATTTTGAATTTGTTTGATGTGATTTCCTGTATTCTGGTGCATTTTGGGGATGGCCAATACTAAATTCAATCAGATTCATAGCCTACATCCTGATTTGTTGATATTGAGGCAATGATTCCATGCAAAGGCTTGGGCTTCAGGGCCCCCTGACCCCTTGGGCCCCTGGGTCCGGTAGGCCCGTGCAGTAATCCATCCCTGTTGTCTGGGTACAGAGGGCCAGCGTGTGTTTTACACACTTGCAAACTCAGGTACGTCCTACAAAGTGGCAATGGATGCACTGTGGGCACGCTTCAACCCTGCAATAAATGTCGTGGTGGAACGTCACAAGTTCAGACAAAGAATTCAGAGATCGCACGAACGTACGGGTTTGAAGGTAACAGAGACGAAATGATACGTGATCAGATTATCGAGCATGCAAGCTGCGCTAAAGTGCGCAAAAGACTGTTAGTGCAAAGTGATGCAAACTTGACACTAGAGAAAACATTGAAAGTGGCATGTCAGGTGGAAGCTGGCATAGGATATGCACGGACTCTAGGTCCAGAATCCCGGGCTCCCGTGCAAGCTGTGAGGGCGAAGCCTAAACGTCCATTCCAAAACAGAGTGACGAACAACCACCCCGCTGCACCTGCAAATGCCAGGCCAGGACAGGACCGAAGCTGTTTTACAGTAGGTGTGGGTTATCTACTCATCTTGCAAATGCTCCAGACTGCCCTGCGCTGAAAGTGATCTGCCGTAAATGCAATAAAGTGGGACACTTTGCTAAAGTGTGTAAGTCTTCTGAAAAGCCAGCTAAAGTAAGTGTAGTTAGCGTGCTGAGAATTTATCAAACTCAGCCAGCTCAGAAAATAACGTGTGAAGTGACTATTAATGCAAAGTCAACTTCCTGCCCAGTAGAACTAGTGGTAGATACGGGCGCCGCTGTGTCTATTATTCCTGAGCCCATCTACAGAGAGCACTTCAGTAATGTGCCCCTGACTGAACCAGAAGTTAAGTTAGTGTCATACACAAAGTCAGATATCCCAGTGCTAGGCTGCTTATCAGCTACAGTGCAGCATGCTAATACTACAGTACCAGCTACATTATACGTTGTGAAAAAGACAGGTACCGCTGTCTTGGGGATGGACTTCAGGACACTGAGACTTTCCATTGTAGACAATACTGTGCTCTCACCAGTGACTGAGGTCAAAACTGGACCAGTGGACCAGTGACCGGTGTGAAACTGGGCTTAGCCAAGGGTTTTCTCCATCATGTGAAAGTGAAGGAGGGCAACGAAGCAGTACAGCCCGTCCAACAGAAACTGCGGAGGCTTCCTCATTCCGTGAGGCAAGCTGTCTCCATGGAGCTTGAGAGACTGTTGGAGATGGACGTAGAGAGGATTGATGCATCTCCATGGGTCTCACCCATCGTGGTCACACGACGAAAGAACGGTGCGGTGAGGTTGTGCGTGGACTTGCGTGAGCCTAACAAGGCGATAGTGATGGACAGTCCTTGTTAAACACAGGAAAGTGTCTCTCTACTATCCACAAGCGAACGGAGCTGTAGAGTGCTGGAACCGCGTTCTCAAAGAGACATTGCTATCTGCCGAACAAGAGAAAAGGCCATGGAAGCCGTTCGTACAGGACTTTTTGCTCACTTATATTCAGGTCTCTCACTCCATCCTCTTCTCACATGAACCCTGTAAGTCACAAAAAAAACTGATTAGATACATTGTTTTCATAAATTTGTTTGGGGCCTGGACCCAATAAGGCACTCAGGTTTGTGTACTTAAACAGCAAGAGAAGTGGTTCCATAAAAATCAGGTTTTGCAGAATATAAAACTCTGTAAAGCGACCTTGAGTTTGAGAAAGGCACTATTATAAATGAAAACATATTATTATTATTATTATTATTATTATTATTATTATTATACTACACAATAATAATATACACACAAACACACACACACACATGCAAGCACACACAAAATGTGGGGGAGAGGAAAGTAGGCAGTGCTGAGCTGAGGCTTACCAGTGAGAGTTTGAGTGAGCTCAGGCTCATCATTCACACACATATGGCACAAATGGTCATAACCAGTGGAAAAAGGGACACTGAGTAAAGGGGAGCCCACCACTACAAGGGCCGCTGCCCCTCCACCTTCAGCTCTCAGTTCTTAGGCTACCAGAGGGAGTAATCACACTGAATTAGTAGGGCCACACACTCAGGCACAACGAAATAAACAAATCAAAACAAACCCACAACACTAGCAGCTAGAGGTCTGGTGTTGGCCCCAGACACTAGATATCAACAGCTGTAACAATGGCCTTCTGTTAGTGTTTCAACAGACACACACCCTGAATATAAATACAAGCACATGAAATCCACCAATATTCATAAACCAAAGGCTGCAAAAAAAAAAATGATGATCAGCAGCACTAGAAATGGGCTCCTGTCAGTGATGACAAAAGAAGATAAAAAGTGATACCACCCAAGTAATTCCCAAACTCAATTACAGCGGGCCAAAGGCTGACACTCATGATCAGCAGCACTGGAAACAAATGGCCTCCAGCCAGTGGTAAGTAAAAGGAAACAAACAACAACTATGAACATAAACAATGATAAAGATAAATCAAGTCAAGTCACGTTTATTTATAAAGCACATTTCAAACACAGGGGTCATCCAATGTGCTTTACATAAACAAAAGCAAAGTGTAATATTAAATAAAAAGAATAAAAGGACAATAGTTCAACATATTTTAAAAAGTAAAGTAATTGAATTAAAATGAAAACATAAAATACACAAGGTAGAATAATTAAAAGACAGACTTGACTCTTGACTAAAGATAAACAAGTGTCTGTACATCCATTCACACATACAGTACACAAGCACAACAACCTGATGTTGGGCAAAAAGGGAAAACAAAGGGGCAACAGTCCAGGGCCAAGACATGCAAGCCAACTCACAAGCTGGTAAAGCCAGCTGCAAGTGACATTATCCGCAGGCAAAATGATTGTAGGCAAAGCAGCAGTGTTTGTTTGCTAGTGGAGCCAGAGTAATGGCTGCCGCTCCCTTAACTGGCAATCCCAGTCAATCAGCATTTTAATATACAGAGCTCATGCTCAATGGCTGGCACGAATTCCCCAACAATCCATTAGATGCACGCCTCTATCAGGACAAGTGGAGTTCACGATGATCAGTCAGGGAGACAGAAACGGGGCTTGCCTTTGACGTCCGACAATTAGAAGAGCTTAGCTAGTTGGATCTATAGAGGGGTTTTCACCATTTACCAACATTATAGACTGTAACCTAGATTTTGCATGGTTTGTATCTTGCTGACTCAATAATAATAATTCATCATTTCAAAGTCGGATTGGTTTCATTTGCATTATCAATATAACATATATGTAGCCTATAAAAGCCGAGTCTGTTAGCTACACTGTCACTTTCCAGGCAGGCTACCCCTTGAGTTATAGGCTCAACATGCCACTCTTGTTTCATAGTATACCCCTTTGGAGTGCTTTGTCGTGTATGAATGTTAAATATTCACTGATATCAAAGTATCTTTCTCTCTGGTAGGTCAATCCTGCAACTATGAAACAGGTGTCAACAAGGAATTGTGGGACTTGAGTTGGATTTATGAACAGAAAAATGACATACTTTAAAGAAGCACTATGCAGGTCTGGTTATTCCTTCGCTGTTTCTGGGTTTTCGCCGGATTTGGGCTCGCATTTTTCACTACACAGCTCCCCCTGCAGCTTCGATAGCAAGTCACTGCTATGCTAAACCCCCCCTAGCTAGCAAGCTAGCTATCAAGAAACCAAGCTTAACACATACAGGGCTCACAATAAAATGGTCGAGCAAACATATTGTTCAAGAGACTATCAAACCACAAAGACGAAGTTCCCCCCAGGGTAGGCTACTTACAATTTCAACAGCAACAAAGCCAAGTCAGCGTACGTTTTGCAGTCTTCAGAGTCTCTCACTTGACACAGAATTGTAGTCAACTACAATCTGACTACATTTTCGAGGCGCGATTGGATACTTCCGCTGAGTCACATCCGGATTTACCCGGACCGGGTCCAGAAAGTTCCATATTCGTTTTTTTCCACGGAGAAGCGATGGGGGAGACAAAGCACCCACCAAACAACCTAGAAAGTGTTGTAGAACCATCAGAACAACTCTCAACCTGCATGATTAAGGTCATTTTTGTTAAAATTGTTGCATAGTGCTTCTTTAAGAGATCCGTTTGACATACATGTTACCACCACTATGAGGGGAAGGCATGCTAAAAGCACACCATTGAGTCAATGGGGGGAATCGCTAGCCGTGACACTTAGATTAGTTTTAAATTCAGATGGGGTTCAGCTTGTTTCTGAACACAATAATGGTTTCAAGGAAATACATTTACTTAACTGTCTAATGTATGCTATCAACCTAATTCCCCCTCAGTTTCCTGATTTTGACGACAAATTTGTCTGGTAGCTAACATTCGCTGTGAGCTTCATTAGCTTGCTAACTAGCTAACTTTAAATTGTCCAGTGTAAGATAGCCAACTAGTACACATTTCTTGTTAAAACTATTCATACGGACAAATTCATGTGAGAATAAATTAAGGTACAACTTAAGAGTATGTGTTATGGCATAAGCATATATAGCGCACTCTGTGGGCATGTAAATGAAAGCTCATGGACATGCCCCCAGAGTGTAATGCTGTAGCTGCCTGACTGCATTAGCTGCTGGCTGTAGCAACTTGGGTACTTGGGTATTACATATCTAGTATACAGATATCAATATTGTCATTACAAGCAGTACATACTATACAGATGCTGGTCATATTAGAATATCATGAAAAAGTTTATTTATTTCAGTAATTTCATTCAAAAAGTGAAACTTGTATAATGTATAAGCCTACATTCATTCCACGCAGACTGATATATTTCAATTTCTTTTAATTTTGAACTGACAACTAATGAAAACCCCAAATTCAGCATCTCAGAAAATTAGAATATTGTGAAAAGGTTAAATATTGAAGACACCTGGTGCCACACTTTAATCAGCTAATTAACTCAAAACACCTGCAAAGACCTTTAAATGGTCTCTCAGTCTAGTTCTGTAGGCTACACAATCATGGGGAAGACTGCTGACTTGACAGTTGTCCAAAATACGACCACTGACACAAGGAGGGCAAGACACAAAAGGTCATTGCTAAAGAGGCTGGCTGTTAACAGAGCTCTGTGTCCAAGCACATCAATAGAGAGGCGAAGGGAAGGAAAAGATGTGGTAGAAAAAAGTGTACAAGCAATAGGGATAACCGCACCCTGGAGAGGATTGTGAAACAAAACCCATTCAAAAATGTGGGGGAGATTCACAAAGAGTGGACTGCAGCTGTAGTCAGTGCTTCAAGAACCACCACGCACAGATGTACAGTGGGCATTGCTTCGATTTGGCCAGCTTTCCTCGCGGTCCCACGCGACTTTAATTTGTATTTTTCCAGTGACGCTGCAACGACGCTGCAACAACCCAAACAACCGGCAGATGTCTCTTGTGAGCAGGGTGTCTCGTAAAAAGAAATGGAGCCTGGAAAACCCTACACAAACTTCAGTACAGACTTTAGCAGACTGGTTTAGAAATAATTTAATAGCCAGAAATATGCCTGCCCTGCCCTAATAAAGAAATATTTGGTTAACTGCGAGTGAATTCCGTTTGCAACCGTAGAAGAAACGCAGGACAAATTAAACATTCCGGTTTTCTCCGAGTGCAACGATGATAGGCAGACATCATTTGGACAAAATATAGAGCGTATTAACCTCCGTTGCTCAGCCAAATGCCTTCCTGTTACGTCCTGTTATCACGGAGTTACAGGAGATAAACAATTTTTGATGGTCACAATCAATCAATCAATCAACTTTTATTTCCAAACTCATGGTCCAATAAATACACATACCAATACCAACAACAGTGCATACAAGACAACAACAAGACAATTAAAAAAGGCAATGATGCCTGTGTTTCCACATGGCTGACTGGTATCGCACAGTACTAAGACCAGGATTTGACAACAGCATAATGATAAGGTTACATGAACCATTCTATCTGCAAATGAATTTGTACATTAGGTTTCTCAACAGTGCATGGAATGTGCTGATTCCTACCCTACAAAATAATTCACTTGCACTGCTCCACCTGGGTTTTTAAGCAGTATACACAACCCATCATTATAGGCAATCTGGAGCTTCTGGATGCTTGACTTTTTAAACTCGGTCCATAAATGGGCAGTGTATAGAGGAGTACAGTATGCTTTGAACAGGCTTATTTTAACTTTATCTGAGCACCAGTGAAATTTCCTAACCAGCATGTCAGCTTGTGCATATAACATGCGGCGCTGCCTATAGATGTCATCATCATCACACATTTGGTCTGTGATGATGTGACCTAGATATTTAGTTTTATGCCCAACAGTTAAAGTTTGCCCTGCCAGGTGAAAGGATGGGAAGATTAAATCCTTATCTCCTTTTGTTTTGCAGATCAAAACAACACTATTTTTACTATTGTATTTAACATCAAATTTGACACCATACTCAGTACATATGTTCAGTATCTCTTGAAACCCAGCACTGCTAGGAGAAAAGATGGCTAAATCATCTGCATACATAAGGTGGTTTATCAGTGTGTTGCCAGTTTACTTCATTAGCGTTTATTTTTTTGATTATTAAAGAGTGTTTTTCATTTAAAGGTTTGACTTCGTGCTTATAATTCACATGCCTAGCATAGCGCCACCATCTGGCCAAACAGGAAATATGCCAGAAATGCTCTATGCTTTGAATGAATGGTCTGAAACTTGTCAGGTTAATAGATATTATAATTATGATGATATCCAGAGACCCTATAGGCCTGCCTGGCATAGCGCCACCACCTGGCCAAGCAGGAAAATGTGCCAGAAATTGGTAATGCCTATATTGGTTGATCTGAAACTTTGCGAAATATTGGATATCATTATTGTGATGATCACATGTGTAATTCAAATGCCTAATATAGCGCCACCATCTGGCCAAAAAGTGTATCAGAAATGTTCTTTGCTTAAAATGAATAATCTGAAATTTCTCAGGTTAATTTATATTATGATTATGATGACACACAATGGGCCTGCCTTGCATTGCGCCCCCACCTGGCCAAGCAAGTAAATGTGCCAGAAAATAAAATGCAAAAACAAATAGCACACACATCAAATATTTACATTTTACAAATGCACCACGTCGGTGCTTTGTTGGATTCTGAAATGTCACAGGTTGCAGCCCACAGGTGCTCGGGCCCGCCATTGCCGCTTGTGGCTATATTTTTATTTTGTTATTGAATTCATAGGCTGGGATTCCTCTCGGCAACAATTATGTTTAACGGTAGCCTCCTGCTTTTTCAAAAGGGGTGGCATGCAGGCTACTGACAGAGCGATGTACAGTAGCAGAGAAACACACAGTGGCTGAAAGTGGTACTAAAGTTTCACGCAGCTTCACGCCGCGTAATGCGCGACTGAAGTGGCCATTTGAAAGCAACGCCCACTGTATGCAAGACATGGGTTTCAGCTGTCGTATTCCTTGTGTCAAGCCACTCTTGAACAAGAGACAGCGTAAGAAGTGTCTCCTGGGCTAAAGACAAAAAGGACTGGACTGCTGTTGAGTGGTCCAAAGTTATGTTCTCTGATGAAAATCAAATTTGTATTTCCTTTGGAAATCAAGGTCCCAGAGTCTGGAGGAAGAGAGGAGAGGCACAGAATCCACCTTGCTTGAACTCCAATGTTAAGTTTCCACAGTCAGTGATGGTTTGTGGTGCCATGTCATCTGCTGGTGTTGGTCCACTGTGTTTTCTGAGGTCCAAGGTCAACGCAGCCATCTACCAGGAAGTGGTCCCAGAGTCAGGAGGAAGAGAGGAGAGGCACAGAATCCACGTTGCTTGAAGTCCAGTATAAAGTTTCCACAGTCAGTGATGGTTTGGGGTGCCATGTCATCTGCTGGTGTTGGTCCTCTGCAGGGCTGTCACTTTTGTGAAAAAATCCTGTTCGATTTTTGAGACATAAGTGTTCATTGAATCGATTGTAAAATCGATTTTTCATGTCTAAAGTTGTTTCCATTTTCAACGCCAAATATAGGCCAATCCACAAACAACTAACAGGCATTAGGACGAACATAAAGAGGGCGCTTGTAGATGCAAGCCAGCAATATTTCTGATGATTTATTGGCGTGAAGTTTCGTGCACAATAACAAACGAGTGCAACATTCTCGAAAAACAATAAGCCGAGTGGACTGCCATTACATCAGTGACAAACATGACTGCAGGCTTCAATGTAGCTGTGTCTGTGTTTACGATTAGAAATGTCAAACAAATTTCGCCTACGTGGAACTCGATTGCAGTTTGCATAGCCTACCGCTTTGTTCTTCTCCATAGTTTGATATACCAAACATCCGAAGTACTTCCACATCGAACTCCTCAAGTTATTAGGGCCTATCACTCATCTCTCTCATGTCGCACAGGTTGATCGCGTTGTCCTCCATTTTTTGGCAAAACACGAGCAGCACAGCAGCTGATTGAAACAGCTGTTTCCGGTGCGTAAAATTGGTGGGAATTTTCTTTTTAGCTTTCGCAATGCTTACTGCACTTAGGAATTATTTTATATTCTTATATTCTTGTTTGTGAATTTGTGTTACATCTATCCTTTTTATTTGTTTAATTTGTTTAAAATTAATAGTGTACATTTGGTTAACTCATTGAATGCCAAGCTGTTTTCGTAAGCTTTGTCCTAGAGTGCCAGCAATCATTGTTGATGATGTTTGTACAGCCACAGCATATTCTGTGTTATAGCTATGAACACATACAATGGCTCGTTTAAAAGGTGAGACTTTAAGCTTTCAGTGGGTGCAAAACGTGGATTTCTACACACCTCTGTTCCTGAGTGATCCCAAGCCAAACAGTGGCTAGTTTTCATCAAAATTGCTGTTTTTTCTAGAAATGGAGATAAAACGTCTTTCATGAAATATGAAGTGTTGCCTGTAAACTTTCCGGGAAGTGATCAGCGAGACCTGGCAAGACTGCCACCTAGTGATAGACCCACAAAAAAGGCCTGGTTTTGAGCTGACGTGCAAGCGTCACTGATTCGATCCAAAGCGGCAACCGAGTTATGATAAAATGTCCAGATTGTGCGTTTTCATGAGTTTTCGATCGTCATATATTTCATTTCCATTCATCACAGAGTTCCCAAAATCACATATAAGGTGTGTTAGAGTGTCTAGTTTCGTAATTAAAAAAAAAAGCTAAACTCAACGCATGGGAAGGAAAAACGTAATATTACGTTTTTGGCACTCAATGAGTTAAAATCGATTCGCTATTTTAGTTTTTGAAACGTGTGTTGTTTGGTCCAATCGATTGTGCAATTGATTTTTTTGAACGTAAAGTGACAGCCCTAGTCCACTGTGTTTTCTGAGGTCCAAGGTCAATGCAGCCATCTACCAGGAAGTTTTAGAGCACTTCATGCTTCCTGCTGCTGACCAACTTTATGGAGATGCAGATTTCGTTTTCCAACAGGACTTGGCACCTGCACACAGTGCCAAAGCTACCAGTACCTGGTTTAAGGACCATGGTATCCTTGTTCTTAATTGGCCAGCAAACTCGCCTGACCTTAACCCCATAGAAAATCTATGGGGTATTGTGAAGAGGAAGATGTGATATGCCAGACCCAACAATGCAGAAGAGCTGAAGGCCACTTTGTATTGTTCTTAAGTAATATTCTAATTTTCTGAGATACTAAGTTGGGATTTTCATTAGTTGTCAGTTATAATCATCCAAATTAAAAGAAATACAAATACAAATATATCAGTCTGTGAATATAATATACAAGTTTCACTTTTTGAATGGAATTACTGACATAAATCAACTTTTTGATGATATTCTAATTATATGACCAGCACCTGTAGGTCGCAGGAGGAACAATTAGGCTACCGATTCAACTCTGGTGTGTCATCCTCCCAGCAGACCCTGTCATTAAATTGGAAAGCTGGGTTTTACATTGTGTGTTAATCTCTTTCTCTCCACCTCTCTCTCTATTTTTCTTTTATAATTGTGCCCCTCATCTCTCCACTATCTCATAATTTCAAACACACTCTCACACACTTTTGTAGAAACTGTTGTAGAAATGGTCACATCACTACACAGTGATGTAAATGGTTTAATATGTTGCAAACCTCCAATCCTCCTCTCTGTCTCCCATTTTACTGTCTTTAATTGTGTTCCTTCATCTAGTTCCCTTGCTAGATTGTGTCTCTTCTCTTTTGGCTGGAGAAGAAGAAGAAGAAGAAAAACACTTTATTCCTGTTTCTCCCCCCTTTCGCTAGCAGTGAAGACTACAGAGAGCTTGACAGTAACACAATGCGTCTTCATTCTGGTCATTAAGTTCAGTTCTCTAACAGAGGGAGAGAGAGAGGGAGAGGAGGGGGGGGGGGCTGCGTGAGAGAGAGGGCTAAATTGGGTAATGGGAGATTGAAGCATTTTTCTCTTGACGTTAATAACACATTGTTTGGATGTGTATTAGAAAGGGCAAAAGGAGAAGGGGCTCACATAATGGAAGTACATTTAGGCCTCTCTCTCTCCCACTCTTTCTCTCTCGCTATCTCCCTCTCTTTTTCTCTCTCACTCCCTCTCTTTCACTCTTTCTCTCAGCACCTGAACTGCCTGAAAGTTTTATGAAGAGATTTACTGTTCAAACCACTTTTCGAAATGGTCAATAAAAGCGGTCGATAAGTGAGCACAGGGAGAGAGCGGGGTTAGCAGAGAGAGAGAGAGCCAAAAAGATGAAGAAGAAGAAAAAAATCATATTTATTTCAAAATACATCAAATGCATCTCGCTAAACCGCCCCAAACGACAGGACGGCGGGCTCCATCGCTCACCCCATTGTTCACGTTTTATCCCGAGTGGCACGAAAGCCAGGTCTCATAGACTCCACCGCGACTCTCTCTCTCTCAGTGCATATATCAATGTGGGGGACAGAGAAGCATGTCAAAAAGCTATTGGTTTATATAGTGTGTGTTTGGGTGAATGTGAAAGTGATAGCTGTGGCACCCACCCACGTCTGCCTCCATTCCTCTCTCTGTCTGGATTCTGGAGTAGACGTGATGGGCGCAGGGGTGTGTGTGTGTGTGTGTGTGTGTGTGTGTATGTGTGGTGATGGGTGGGGTTGCATGCCTCGGCCACCATTTCGCGCACATATTTCACAAACTTTCTGAGGCAGGAAATTATTTTTCACAGCCAGAGATTGATTTAAGTGAGGTGGATTCTATGCATGTCCTTCAAGGTTTAGGCTAAGCGTGGCGCATGCATTTTCCTCCTTCCCTCACTCTCTACCCATTCTCTCCCTCTCCACCCCCTTGTAGAAAATGATGGATTTAGCGTGCGCCGAGCAGTCTGAGGGATTGGAATCTAAACGGTGGAGATTTGTATTCTATATCCATGTGTGTGTGTGTGTGTGTGTGTGTGTGTGTGTGTGTGTGTGTGTGTGTGTGTGTGTGTGTGTGTGTTCGCTACTGTGCTTCACTCTTGAATCCTGATGATTACAGTGCTGTTTGAGGGGCGTGAGGCCTAGTTGTCCTGGGGTTCCACTTTAAAGACAGGCTCCTAATGAACTTTTAAAGGCGTGGGGGTGGGGTGTCCAGGCTGAGGCAACGTCCTTGACTAGTCCTTATAACAAAGGGCAATATGCAGGGCAATGCTGTTGCTGAATGACTGAATTCTTTACATTAATATATTTAGCGGGTCATTTCTTTCTGCAAGGTCATCGTCAGTTAGGGTGGACATTTGATTTGTATGTGTGCTGTTGAAGGAACTTAACCCATGACCTTGGTACTTCCATCTAATTCCATCTCTTAAACTGAGAATGAAGAAGGTCTAGCTCACTTTTCTTGCTCCAAATGATGAAAACTAGTATGAATCAGTAAAACTAGACTGGTTTTCAATTACATTTGTCTCAAAAGGGCACTTGGTAAAGATGATGTTCTGCACTACAGGAACACTGTAGCTTAAAGGAATATAGTATATCTAGGGGGCTTCACACCACACCTTCTCAAGCTGGTCTGTTTGTATTCACAGAAACCCCCATGCATTTGGTGCTATCTGGCACAACATGACGTGGTGACAGTTTAAGTAATTACCACTTCCTATAGGTCTTGGTTGCTTGCTTCAGCCTCCCCCCCCCACTATCACATAGAGGGCCTCAGGAACTTCCCAACAGCTTAATAAGCTTATATGCCACTTGCTAATATAGGCAATTTAATAATAACAGAGGTAGATTGATTGATTTTTCTGTATTTATCCCTTTAAGGTGTTCTACTGTTCCCTGATGCTTAGACATATGTAAACGTTCCAGCCTGGTGTTTTCCCTCATTGATAACATTTTGGCTGCCCTTCCAACTATAGGAACAGTGTGCTTTACTGCAGACATTTTGCAGCTCAATCAGTCGATAGACCTCTAAAGTATGTTCAGATCAGGGACTTAAAAAATTTGTAAAAATAAAGGTTAGTTTATTATTATTGACCACCAGGATATACTGAACATGTAGCAACACACAGCAACACCCCTGGTGCGCTAATGCCTCTTAAATATCCAACATATATCCTGTGCGTTGACAATGGACGGCGTACGTTAAAAGTGTTCCATGATATACCGTGTCTTTTTAGGCCACTTGAGTAAATGAATCTGGGCTGGTGTACAGCCCCTCCTCCCCCCTGCCTCCCCCTGCTTCCTGAGATATTTTGTTTATGACTGTGGAGAGGGCTCACCGGCAGGCTCAATAAAAATGGACCCGAATAAAACTAATTAGCCCCAAATAGACTGGGATGCTGGTCCATAGCTTTTGGCATTCCAAGTTTATTTATTTGGTGTATGTGTGTGTGTGTATGGATGTGTGTGTGGATGTTTATGCGTATGTGTATGTGTGTGGGAGAGAGAGAAGAGGTCTGTGTGTGTGTGTGTGTGTGTGTGTGTGTGTGTGTGAGTGTGTGTGTGTGTGTGTGAGTGTGTGTGTGTGTGTGTGTGTGAGTGTGTGTGTGTGTGTGTGTGTGTGTGTGTGTGTGTGTGAGTGTGTGTGTGTGTGTGTGAGTGTGTGTGTGTGTGTGTGTGTGTGTGTGTGAGTGTGTGTGTGTGTGTGTGTGTGTGAGTGTGTGTGTGTGTGAGTGTGTGTGTGAGTGTGTGGGTGTGTGTGAGTGTGTGTGTGTGTGAGTGTGTGTGTGTGTGTGTGTGTGTGTGTGAGTGTGTGTGTGTGTGTGTGAGTGTGTGTGTGTGTGTGTGTGTGAGTGTGTGTGTGTGTGTGTGTGTGTGTGTGTGTGTGTGTGTGTGTGTGTGTGTGTGTGAGTGTGTGTGTGTGTGAGTGTGTGTGTGAGTGTGAGTGTGTGTGTGTGTGAGTGTGTGTGTGAGTGTGTGGGTGTGTGTGAGTGTGTGTGTGTGTGAGTGTGTGTGTGTGTGTGTGTGAGTGTGTGTGTGTGTGTGTGTGTGTGAGTGTGTGTGTGTGAGTGTGTGTGTGAGTGTGTGTGTGTGTGTGTGTGTGAGTGTGTGTGTGTGAGTGTGTGTGTGAGTGTGTGTGTGTGTGTGTGTGTGTGAGTGTGTGTGTGTGTGTGTGTGTGTGTGTGTGTGTGCATGTGTGTGTTCCTACATTTCCAGTCCAGTTCTGCCTCTTTCCTTTTGCTGGTTGCAGCTATAGATCAAAAGTGTAAACACTCCTCTCCCCTGATATTTATACCCGTTTTAATCCATTCGCCTGGCGCTGAGTCAACCTCGCGCTAGCCTCAAAACACGCGGATAAAAATGTCTCCTCCTGTAATGCACCGCAGGGAGAGCCGGCCCGGCACAAGCTACTGCTAAATGAATGGATCTGCGATCTCGGAAAAAAAGTCAAGTGTGTGTGTGTGTGTGTGTGTGTGTGTGTGTGCGCGCGCGCGCACGTGTGCGTGCGTGTTTGCATGAGAGAGAGAAAGAGAGAGAGAGAGGGAAAGTGTGACTGAAATCAATACAGTAATGAGCAGATTGTTGAAACGTGTCGATGTGAAGAGTGAATAGCTATTAGACATTCACTTGGCTACTTTAGCCGGCTGCCTCGTGTGTATGTGTGTGTGTGTGTGTGTGTGTGTGTGTGTGTGTGTGTGTGTGTGTGTGTGTAAGTGCATGGAGAATATGTGTTTGCGTCTGTATTATGTCAGTCTTTAATTACGGGTAAATGTTTTCTTTTTCTTTCCATCTGCATGCATCAGTGTGTGTGTGTGTGTGTGTGTGTGTGTGTGTGTGTGTGTATGCATGTTTGTATTGTCTCAGATATTGGTTTTCCATGACAGCTTTCCACTGTTTTTCTGTTGTGTGTGTGTGTGTGAAAGACCTTCCACCTACCGCCACCTGTGTCACTGAGCCAGCTCCTCTCCCTTTGTATACCAGAGGCCTACATAGACTTTATAGAAGGCTAACAAACACAAGTCCTGGAGGCCCTAAGACACAGAAAACCCCATCAGAGAAGAAAGTCTGAGTAAGTACATCACCTGGGCAGGTAAACAAATAATGGTTGACATGTGGCAGTGGCATGAGGTGGACATTAGGGCAGCCGTGGCCCACTGATTAGCACTCTGGACTTGTAACCCGAGGGTTGCCGGTTCAAGCCCCGACCAGTGGGCCGCGGCTGAAGTGCCCTTGAGCAAGGCACCTAACCCCTCACTGCTCCCCGAGCGCCGCCGTTGAAGCAGGCAGCTCACTGTGCCGGGATTAGTGTGTGCTTCACCTCACTGTGTGTTCATTGTGTGCAGTGTGTTTCACTAATTCACCGATTGGGTTAAATGCAGAGACCAAATTTCCCTCACGGGATCAAAAAAGTATATATACTTATACTTATATACATTACTGAATAAACAGGGCACTTCAAGGCAGTGGTAGTTTAGCTGAGTACTTGGAGCCCAATTTCCTTCCTCTGACTTCGAACGTCTCCCTACTGCAGCCAAAAGGGTTGGAGGGCAGATGTAAAACTGAACCACCACCCCGCCTCACCCTGATCTAGGAGATAAGTATAGTAAGTAAGTATACTCTTTTGATCCCGTGAGAGAAATTTGGTCTCTACATTTATCCCAATCCGTGAATTAGTGAAACACACTCACTCTAATCCCGACGCAGTGAGCTGCCTGCTACAGCGGCGCTCGAGGAGCAGTGAGGAGTTAGGTGCCTTGCTCAAGGGCACTTCAGCCGTTCCTACTGATTGGGGTTCGAACCGGAAGTCTGAAGCGCTAACCAGTAGGCCACGGCTGCCCCCAAGAGTTTATGTAAATGTGTAGTGCACAGGCTGTGGGTTGCTTGCCTGTGTTTATGTTCATTTAATAGCTTTCTCTCTGTAGATAGGGATGGGTGAGTGTGCAGCCACTGACCTGCTCTCGGTTGTTAAGCGAGGAACTTGTTTTCATGGCAGATTCACACCTGTACCAGAAACCACCTGAAATGTCTTCACAGACCTTCAAGTGGACCTCAGACCGCTGGTCGAAAATCCCTGTTCTAGATCGCTGTCTGGAATCTAGAGTAATGTTGGCGTTCCCCTGATGCTCCAAATGTTTCATGGATCCACCATCTTTGCAGTCCCCTTTTCCTTTGCCTCTGAGAACAACAGTTCACTTCTTACTGTCTGGGAGGCCCAAATAGACACAGTATAGACCCTTTCAACAAGGTAAACAAAAACAATGCTTGAACGTTCTATTTGGGCCCCAATCTACTTCCTCTGCATTAAGATAACATATGGAATGTTAAAAAGGAAGTCTTGTGGGGCCAACTATGATGCTGATAATGGAACTCTCCTGAAAGGGTCCATACTTCTACTTCAACTACGAAATTTAAACTGATGTTAGAGAAAAAAAGAGATTCCTTGATAAACTGCGCACCACCACACACATAGACTCACTCAGACATACTGTACATCTTATTAAATTTCAAACCATAGAGCTTGGCGGTGACATAAAAAGTGTGAGGTTTGTCTTATAAAGTGGGTATATTCTTCCTTCCTGATCTCAGGGGACAGCCAGTAAAGAATAACTGATGTTGTTGTTGATTTCTTTTTTCTTTCAGCACACAAAAAAGGATGACGTTTGATGTTTTGAGTTCATTTTTTCCAACACTCTGCTTCGGCAATCAAAGAGTCGGAATAGAGAGTTCGGGGGCACACTATTACTGATAGTATCACTCTTTTGCCTCCTCAGAATTGCTCCTCCGGTGTGTGTGTGTGTGTGTGTGTGTGTGTGTGTGTGTGTGTGTGTGTGTGTTGTCTTCGGTTTGACTTTCAACACTGTTTCTCTTCTCTCTCTCTCTCTCTCTCTCTCTCTGTCTGTCTGTGTCTGTCTCTCTCCTGGACTGACTGGTACAGCTTGGATAACAGGAGCTGCAAATATAAGTCGGCTGAAGCCCTACGTGAGTATACTACCAAATCTTAAATGCTTTGTGTGCGGGCATGTGTGCTTTGTGTTTGTAAGTGTATGAATATGTGTGTGTGTGTGTGTGTGTGTGTGTGTATGTATGTGGCTATTGGTATGTGTGTGTGTGTGTGTCTGTCTGTCTTACTGTTTGGTCTTCCACTTTCACTCTGTCTTTGTGGGCCTGTTCTCTCTCTCTCTCTCTCTCTCTCTCTCTCTCTCTCTCTCTCTCTCTCTTTCTCTCTTTCTCTCTCTCTCTTTCTGTGTATGTGTGTCTTCCTTACAATTATGTGAGTGTGTGCATGTGCTAGTGTGTATGCACTGTATGTATAAATGTGGCTATTTGTTTGTGTGTGCTGTATGTGCTTTCTACTTTCTCTCTTGTCTTCATCTGTCTTTGAATGTGTGTGTGTGTGTGTGTGTGTGTGTGTGTGTGTGTGTGTGTGTGTGTGTGTGTGTGTGTGTGTGCCACCTCTCCTTTGGCGTTTGAGCAGCCTGACAGTGGAAGTGCCACTACCACCTCAGGGCTCACTCCGAAAACAAACCCTGTCTGTCTCGCTGTGCTATTTAGGGCAGGCACAGCCAAGGTCAGCCGTCCTCCTTAATGCAAGTCCAACAAAAGAGCCAATTTAGCCCCAATCAGGACCCAAGGTAGCCCCAGGAGTGCCCGACTAAACTGTTATGAATCTTGTCAGGTCGGTAATGGGAACGGCAGTCAGATTAAAACCCTGTTTTCACCGAGCGGATGTCAATGAGAAGGCTGTTTCCCTCAAAACACAAACACCCAGCTCTCCACACACACACACACACACACACTTGAACACATCTGTCACACATGCCCTTGAGATGCTCTCACCACTAAAGCTTGAAATGATGGACAGACTCTGCACACGCGCATGCAGGCACACACACACACACACACACACACACACACACACACACACAGACCACGCCAGAACAAGACAGGAAAAGAGAGACAATTGGGTCAGGGAAGGTGAAGAAAGAAAGATTAAAGGATGATAAAAAACCACCACCGATTTCAAAAAAAAAAAAAATCACATTAAAGAACTAGAGCACCCGCACTAAGAGCCACTGGGCTTCATTAGGCGATGTGCTCCTCAGACATTACAGAGCCGAGCTATCGCTAACTCTCTCAGGCTAATGCTCGCTCATTCACACTGCCCATCTCCTCGGGCCCCGAGGCCGAGCCCAACCTCTGACAGTGTGTGACAGCGGCGTTAATCAGGCCGCTGCCTGTCTCATCTAACGAACTCGCCTCCCTCCACAGGTGTGAGACCCCGCTGTCTGACAGGGATTCATGCCGAGCGCGACGTTGTGTCTTAGCACCATCCACACACAAAAATGCCCCATGTCCCAGCCAGGAGTCATTAAGAATGTGTGGAAAGAAATGTGTTAGGGTTGTGGAAGACATACACTGGTCACAAACTGATAAGGAAGCAAAGAATATGTAAAAAAAAATAATAAATTGCATTTAAAATATATAATCAAAAATATATCAAATGTGACATGATGAAAACATTTTCAAATGAAGCATTCTTGAAAGCCTAAGTCAGTGTTATGACTTGCTCATTACTATATGTTTATGTTCTGTCGGTATGCGTGTGCTTTCGTGTGTGTGTGTGTGTGTGTGTGCATTTTTAATGTATTTATATGATTATTCAGCCAAGCCCGGGGCAGCGATGGCGAGACGGGAGCACTAATTGAATGTGAAGGGGCTAGTTTAGACTCCCATATGCCCGGCGCGCGGCTGTCAGGAGGCATTACGCCAGGGTCGCGCCCAGATTGGCTCGGTGTGTGAACGCCGCCGCCACGGAGGCCAAGGAGTCACCAACCAGCCAAGTGCACCGCGGCCCCCCACGGGGCCTCCAGACAGGGGCCCACTGATAGGATGTCAATCAGGGGCAGCGAGGCTATTTTAACAAGAAATCCACCACTGCTGTTGTGTCAGTGTGTGTGTGTGTGTGTGTGTGTGTGTGTGTGTGTGTGTGTGTGTGTGTGTGTGTGTGTGCGTGTGTGTTGGGTTAGGCCTATGAGGTCTAGTGCGCATGCATGGAGATATGAAGGGGAATGTGGAAGTGTGTGTGTGTGTGTGTGTATGTGTGCGCATGTGTGTTTGATGTGCTTTGTGTGTATGCATGTTGGGCAGAGGGTGTTTCTGTCTCAGATTTGGGTTAAAACAGAAAAATTGAGTATTGCCCATGCATGTGGGTATGCACATGTGTTTGTGTTAAAGAGGGTGTCCGTGTTTTCATGTGTGTTGTGTTTGTATATGCTAGGATGTGGTGTGTGTGTTTGTATGTGGCGTTTGTGGATTCAATTGCTCTGTGTTTGTGTTTGAGTGTTTTCCATCATCATCCAGTCCCAGCCCAAGGTCAAACCCAAATGGCATTTAAATCAGTCGCGCCTCACTTCTCGACCGCGGCACTCAAATGGCGGACGTTTTGCATTTTCATTTTCGAGGGAAATACGAGGGGGAGACCACAAACCCAGCAGCACCCCGCCCCCGCCTCGCACACCAATACTCCGGAGTGGAATTCTCTGGATCGTTCCGTGACACTCCTTTTTTAAGATGCGCCTCACCCAAACTGGCATGTGCTCTGATCTCACAGTTTCCAGTGGAGAATCCCCCTTTGAGGTCTCCGGTGGCGCAGACATCGGTAAGACAAGACTTGTGTACGTACCCTTGCGTATGTTTATCAGGAGCTGTCAATCACCCGAGAGGGGCCAAGTAAATAACAGTGACACACAGGGCACTTTTGACCTCCTCAGGTGACATTTTTGTCTTTCCATCAATTCCTGACCGCAGGAGGATTTGTCACTGTAGACGGGCTGCGGTCTATAGTTTATGGCTGCTCTATAATAAACAGAAAAGGTCAGGCCTTTGACATACAGTTTTATTAGACTTTGTGTTTGTGTGTGTGTGTGCATGTGTGTGTGTGTGTGTGTGTGTGTTTGTGTGTGTATTGAAACGCTACAGTGTGCGCTTTGTTTGTTTTTATATTTGACTCGCTCATAACAAAGAGAATACATTTGTCCTCTGCATCTCGACTCGGCTTGCATTCTTCAGAGAACAAAAGCAATTTTGAATTATTGTTTGAATAATTAATATGGTAAAGACTCCCCCATCAACTCACTTCAGATGCACTGCTTACTCACCCTACTCTTTCCTCCTCTTTCTCTCTCTCTCTCTCTCTCTCTTTCTCTCTCTCTCTCTCTCTGTCATTCTCCTTTTTCTCACTCGCTCCTTATTTTCGTTCTCTCTCCCCCTCATCCTCTGTATGTCGCTGGCTTGTATAGTCTTCTGCTTATTTTCTCTCCCTCTTTTCCTCCCTCCCTCTGATTCTCTCTTTTTCTCCTTCCAGTGGAGTCCTTCTTTCACTGTCTCCTCAACCACACACGCACACACACACACACACACACACACACACACACACACACTACACACACACACACACACACACGCACACACACACACACACATACTACACACACACATGCACACACACACACACACACAGAATCGTGCACATACCACACCAGCCAGCAAGCCTCACTTTGTGCTCTGCGTAGCTCTCAGGAAGCTGCAGGGAAAGGGAGACGGGAGGGGATCAATCTGCACGGCATTCACGTATTGATCAAACGCTTCCAATCCGTGACGCGAGATCCATAGACACCCGCCGACACAAAGAGCTGCCGTCAGAACGACACCAGCACTTTTTAATTTAGACATTTGCTACCTGGCAGGCCTCCTCCCCCCTGTTGGGCCACTGAAGGGTGGGGGGGGGGGGGGGGGGGGGGGGGGGGGGGTTGCCGTGGTGTCAGCTGAGGCCATGCGCTGCGTGCTCCCTGTACTTATCGATAGCTTGTCCATGGGATTGACTTCCCTGCAATGGGACTGAGTGGAGCGGTGGGACAAGTACTGCAGAGTTTAAATAGAGAACAGGGGTTGAAGGACAAAGACATTATTGTGTAAATATGTGTAGAGGAGCTTGCTGCTAGCGCTATGCTAGGGCGTGGACTTGTGTGCGTGTGTGCATCTTTGGGGGTGTGTATTTTTTCTGAGGCCATGTCTGTGTCTGTTACCTCGAATATTCACTTACCCCGGCTGATTTAATTGGTGTTCAGGTGGCAGTGGCTTTGTAAGCATAAGCATGTGTGTGTGTGTGCTACTTACGCTGTGGAGCACTTCATTAATGAGACACCTCTCCACCATCTCCTGTACCCCTCCCTGTCCCTGGGCACCCGTGCCAGGTGTGCTTACAGACGTCCACCGCTATTTAGAGCAGAACAGCCAGCCAGCGAGCCAGCCAGCGAGCCAGCCAGCGGTTCTGGTCGGGCTGTAGGGCCCCGCATGGACCAAACCTCCATTTCCACACTCCCAGCAGAGCCCCCCGTACCCCCAGAGAAGAGAGGGAAATGGAGAGAGAGAGACAGAGAGAAATAAAAGAAAAAAGAAAAAGGGTAGCCCATGAGAGAGAGAGAAAGAGATGGAGAACTTTAAAAATTAAAACTACTTTTAACGTTTTAAAAATAAAGTATATGAAGGGGAGGCAAGACCTGAATTATGAGAGGACCTTGCAAACGGTGGTAATAATTTCTGACCCTATTAAATTAATTAAGCGGATGTTCCTCATTACAGGCCCAGGATGGAAAAAAAATGAAGATTACTGTGGTTGCCCAAGAGACCCACCCACTGATGAGTCTGCCCCAACCACACACACAGCACACACACACACACACACACACATATACCCTCTCGCTCCCATATATGCAGAGAGCGAAACGCAGGGGGAAGTAAGAAACTTATTAAATTTCTGTCTCCCTGGACAGCACAGTAATTGTCATACGTGTCACTAAATTCAGCTTCGTTTTTGTTCCGCTTCGCCATCATGCCCAGAATGGGGTGGAGGCGAGAGAAGAGCGTATCTGAGATTTAACTCTATATTCCTTTTGTGTTATCTGGCATCAGTATCTTATTAAATATGTGTCAGGGTCCTGCTGGAGCTACCACACACCTCTCCACACTTCCAAATGAGCAGGGGGAAAATCCTGCTATCTACAACTGGCATTTTCTTGTTGATGGTCCACTGATTATAGCCATGATTAGCCAATGTACATTCTGATTAGCATTAGCTTTCTTTAGCAATGCTATCTTGCTAATGGCGCTACATCAACTATTTGTCAGTGTAGTTGTAGGCTACTTTTGCCTAACTGGTGTTTTTTAGGCAAGTTGATATGAACAGAGATGTCTGTAGAATAATCTTCACATCTACTGGCATGCTTTGCTTTGTAAATGACGCTAGTTTTTGCCAAACTGGGTTCTTTTATATCACACTGAGTGCCCTCTTTCTCTCGCTCTCGCTTCAAAGCCATGGGATTGAAACATCAACTCTCTTAATGATGCCTTTGCATTGGCTTAGCTATTGCTGGGCCTCACATTAGCTTGTGTGCGCTATTCCTCTATCTCTCTCTCCCTCTCTCTCTTTCTTTCTCCCTCTCTCTTGCTCTGTCTCTATGCTGCAGTGCTGCAGTCCAGGCAGGCAGCTGCGAATGGAAACTGCCAGAGCACTCTGAGCTATTTGTGACTGGGGAGGATGATAGGCTGTCATACAAGCAGAAAGTGGACTTAACCTGGCCTTTCTTATCAAGGTAATAAGGCATGCCTTGTGTGTGTGTGTGTGTGTGTGTGTGTGTGTGTGTCTGTGCAGGTTTTCTTCACAAATATCATATCATTAGATTTACCACCAGTACATGTATTGTTGAAAATATCTGTACTGTATGTAGCCTATTGTTCTTACAATATATACAAGTAGCCTAAAACACCTTCCCAACCATAGCTATAAACATCATAGTCTAGCCTTTCTGGTAAAGCAACATTCACACCTTTTGGCTGTAAGTAAAGAAGACAACGCACAAAACTTAAAACAAACCCTCCGTCTTTTTGCCAAATGCAGATCTCACCCTCTGCTTGTAGGCCCAGAGGATGGGTCACGCCTCAGGTAATCATTACCTGCAGCCCAGAAAAGGTGACACTATTGATTTAGTGCATCATTTAAAACTCCCCCTCTTTATATGTTGGGCTTTCTATTGAAAAGCCATTACACCCAGCAGTTAAGAGCACACCTCTATCTCTCTCTCTCACTCTGTGTGTGTGTGTGTGTGTGTGTGTGTGTGTGTGTGTGTGTGTGTGTGTGTGTGTGTGTGAGTATGTTTGAGTGTGGACAAAGAGAGATCGATAGATCTTTATCAAAATAGCCTAGAATTTTGCAACAGTTTGAAATCTGTCATAGAGGGCAAACTAGCCACAGTGGTGTGAATTGAATGAGACAAACATTTTTACATTGAACAGAGTTGGTGGAAGGCTGTAGGCTCTCTCTCTCTCTCTCTCTCTCTCACTCTCTCTTCTGTGTGTGTGTGTGTGTGTATGGGTGTGTGTGTGTGTGTGTGTGTGTGTGTTTTACATTATAAACACTGGGAAATCAAAAATGCAATGTTATGGTCAATTAATCTGGGCTACTCACCCACAGGAATAGCATCCCCTCCCCAAACAAACAGACACACACACACACACACACACACACTTGTGCATCACCCACCAAATGCTGGCCAATGACTTTAAAACATTTCAGATTAATGAACGTTTCTCCCGTAAACAACAGTTCATGACTTTCAGATCTAATCGTCGACACAGAGGAATTCCGACTCGTGCTCTTAATTAAGAGGACTAATTATCATGAATACAACAATAATTAATTCTGAAACTATATTTAAATTAATTATTGATTAAATTAATTAAGTTTGCTGGGTAATTAAGATGAATGCCGAATATGAGGCCAATAGCGGCAGATCGGGCGTGCGAGAGAGATAGCTCCCACTTGCCTCTCGTCGCAAGTAAACAGGAGAGAGCGGCCATAAGAGCTTCAGTCCAATAAAACAATGTCCAGCGTGAGCTGGGCCTGCTGATCAGTCCAATCCAACAGCCTCTACTTCCTGGCTGTCCAAGATACAGCCAGCAGCTATGGAAACACACCCATCATGTGTATAGGTTGAGACAGAATGTGTCTGTGAGTGGGGGACGTGTGTGTGTGGGTGTGTGTGTGTGTGGTGGTGGGGGGGGGGGTTGTTTGTGTTGGTGTGGAAAATGTTCCTATTGCCCAGATTTGCGACGAGATGGTTGATAGGTGCTGGTCTGGAGATGTCTAGGCATTGTAGCCAATTTTAGTTACCCCCCCAACCCTCTCTCTCTCTCTCTCTCTCTTTCTCTCTTCCTCTGTCTCTTTCTCTAATTGTCTCCCTCTCCTCTGCAGGTTCGCGAGCGAGGTCACCATTGTTGTGGCTCAGTGAGCAAATGGGTCTGGAAGTGTTTGCCCGGCAAAGTGGCAGACTGAAAATGAAGAAATGGAGAATGACAGCGCAATGCAGATTCGCCCGGGCCGCAATGACAAACAAGATTGCACCCCCGAATGAGGTGAGAGATGAGAAGAGAGAGAGAGAGAGAGAGAGAGAGAGAGAGAGAGAGAGAGAGAGAGAGAGTGACCCAAAGAAAGAGAGAAACAGAGAAGAGGGGGGCAAGTAAGAAGGGGCATGGGGGGTGGGGGTTGAAATAGAGAGAAACGACGAGGGCGAGTGTGTGTCAGTTAACTCAATTAAACAGACCAATTTACGCCTCCCTTTCAACACACACACACACACACACACACACACACACACACACACACGTATGCAAACCTAATGGCCATATAGCCCAGGACAAATGATGCGTACAAAGCACTCAGGGGCATGGTGACGTGGTTTCGGTCACACACTGTGTCACACCACAGCTCTGCCATCGACTCGCCAGGCCTGCATGAGTCACTTCCATTCCCTTTGTCGTGTTTATTTGCAGTGCTCATTCTGATCTAGTCACTCCTATTGGCACTGCACTACAGAGTGACCTCTGCACCCACCCAATCAACAAAGGCTAAAACAAAATAAATAACACAGGCAAAAACAACCTTCTGAAAATACATTCCACATGCGTGCTTAGCTGCCCGGGCCTCTCAGATGGGGTCATGGGTGAAGGCTGGTGGCAGTGAGAATGGAAAGCGTCTTAAAATAACACAAAAGAATGAAACACCTCGAAGGAAAAACAACACATTTGTGAGATGCTAAAATGATCCTTGTTATGTATGATCTTTGAGAAGGGTGGAAGAATATAGTCTGTGTGTGTGTGTATGTGTGTGTGTGTGTGTGTGCGCGTGTGTGTGTGTGTGTGTGTGTGTGTGTGTGTGTGTGTGTATGATTTTCTGCTGTCCAGTAGTAATTTACCATGTCAATAGGTATCTAGCCGCCCTCCACCTGTCTGTCTGTGGGTGTGTTAACAGATGCTGGTCTGGTCCGCAGTGACTGCTACCTGATGGAGTTTAAAGGAGGCATGGCCTCCGGGGTTAGGCAGGGGACTTTGGGCTTTAACGTCTAAATCAGGTTTCATTTGGGAAATGCAGATTTTATGAGGGCATCGCAGCGCTGATTTATCAAAGGTGCCAGAGGGAAGGAGGGGTGGGGAGGAGACAACTCCCTCATATCCATCATTCACTCGCTCGCTTTCTCTCCCTTGCTCTCACTCACTCACATCCTCTTCCACCCCTCTCTTTTTCTTCCCTCACCCTCTCATTCCCTCTTTCTTTCTTCTCACTCTTTCACCCACACAACTCCTCTCACATCCCCTTCTCTCTCTCCCTCCCTCTCTCTCTCTCTCTCTCTCTCTCTCTCTCTCTCTCTCTCTCTCTCTCTTGTTGCACCCCTCACCCCTTTCCTTTCCATTCCCTTCTCCCCGTCCCAATCTCTCTCTCTTTCTCTCTTTTCTTCCCTCTCTCTCTCTTTCTCTCCCTGCACCCCTCATTTGGTTTGATTCATGGTATCTGCAGTCTGAAATTGGAGTTGTTTTATTAGTGATTTACGGCGGCTCCCTGAGCCTTCAGATGCTGGCCCTGCCCAAACACTGATAAGCTTATTCACCGAGCCTGCCCGTGAGCTCACAAATTAAAGCACACACACACACACACACACACACACACACACACGCACAAACACACACACACGCATACGCTAACTTTAAATTTGAAGACGGTGTTTATCAAATTTAATGAACCAGGACACGACAATGTCTTTCAAATTGATGTGCCAACACCTGCACACACATCACATCACACACACACACACACACACACACACACATGCAGAGTAGGTACATAGAGCACAACATGGCTTGTACACACATACGATCATTGCATGCATGTGAGGACGACTCTGTCCTTCAATCACATTGTCATCTTTTCCCTGTTCTTCTTGATGTCAGTCATCACGTCTGTGTATGTGTGTGAGAGAAAAAGAAAGACAGAGAGATAACGAGAGTGAGAGAGAGAGTGAGAAAGAGTGTCTGATCCTGTGAGAAAAGCAATTGCTGCATTAACAGCAATTTCCCTTCCGACCTCTCGTCCTCTGCACCAGATAATGAAGACTGCATCAAAAGGCAAAAACTGTTTGTGTGTGTGTGTGTGTGCGTGTGTGTGTGTGTGTGTGTGTGTGTGTGTGTGTGTGTGTGTGTGTGTGTGTCTTAGTATGCGTGTGTGTGTCTGTTTATATGTGTGGCCGAGTACTTTTTGGCAGGACAAATCTTGATGAGAAACAGAGAGTGAAACACAGCACAGACTGACTACTTGACCTACATGTGGCTCCTCCAACTGTCTCACTTGCAAATTATCCCTGTGATTCAGGGTGTCCTTTTTGATCCTGGCTTACCTTAACTGGCTTTCTGTTTATGCGCGCGTGTGTGTGTGTGGGTGTGTGTGTGTGTGTGTGTGTGTGTGTGTGTCTTGTAATGAAGCCTCAACAATCTTTCAGTGATATTTGCATGTCAAAACTGAACCTAAAGGGGCCCTGTATCTGGGTTAAAGCACAATGCTTTTTTCCCAAACAACTGCTTATATCTCCAGGCAAATTTTGATTAATTCCTCACAACATTTATGTGAGGGGAAATTGCTGCGATCTTGCCAGGCAAACTAACAAGATTTGGAGTCAGATTAAATCATTAGAAGACACTTTATATTACTCATATTCAAAGTGTAAATACTAAATAAGTTGCTGTGTTTCAGTTTCCAAACAGTGAAACACTTTTCATTATCAATGTCTTTATGCAACTGACATCAATTCAGTCGATTGTGAGTGAATTGAAGTCATATTTTACATTAAATGAATTGCAGTAATTATTATTTTTGCACTGTCGAGCACCTTGCAATTTTACTCCCTCCGTTGTCACAGCATTTATACTGATAGCTCTCTGTAGTATTTTTGGTGACTGGTTTTGTTCTACCATTTACTATTGTGTATATTACTGCTTTTGTTTGTCATTTAGGATACTATATATATTTTATTTAAGATAATCCATCTATCTATCAGTATCGAATTATCTATCTATCTATCTATCTATCTATCTATCTATCTATCTATCTATCTTTGCATGTCTCAGATGCAGCTTTGTCTGCTGGTCCTGTCTGTGGGGGGTCTTCCTTTCTGCACGATCCCCTCAGGGGAAAGAGGGCACTATCGGGCTACACAGCAGGACATGGGAGCTAACAGGCCCACAGCAGTCGCCGACCCCGCATCCGACCCGACCGCACGCTGCCAAAGACTGGACGCGCGAGCTGGAGTCGCGACCCCTTCTTGCCCACACACCATCATTAGTCACTGCTGATGTCAAAAAAAAGGACGCCAAGCGGAGGAGATGGTTGATGGATGGGTGTCGTCGCCTTGATGCCGCCATCGCACCTCTAAAAGCTGCCCCTCACTCCCGGGATGCCACCCCTACCACCCCCTCTCAAGACCCTCAGGAGAGATGGAGGGTGGATGTGTGAAACTTCCCATCAACACTCCCTCACATACACACACACACACACACACACACACATACACACACACACACACACACACAGCTACACTCCCACTTTGTCTGTCTGCCCTATCTCTGTGTTAGCTCAGAGCGGCTATCAGCTAGCCGTGCTGTGGTGTGGCCTAGTGTGAAGAAACAGTGGGAGATGACTGCACCGGCCATCAGCTGTCAATCACAGCCGTGGAGAGTGCTGGAGAGTTTTGACAGGGGGCTGAAGACGAGCGAGCGACTGAGAAGCAGCGCACCTCTGCCTCTCAGAAAGGGGCGAGAGAATGTTTCAGAGGGGCCCCCTGCACCGTCTGCGCCTGGAACCCTGGATCTCTGGCATGGGTTGTGTCAGTTTTTAAAAGGGGGCCCCATCTGAGGGAACACGGCACTGCTGTCAGGTTGCTGCTGCTGCCACCCTGTCTCTGCCCGTCACTGCCGTGTCAGTCACCAGAGGTTCAGAGAGCTCGCCAACACTCTCTGGCTGCTCTACACACACCGCGGTGAAACACTCACGCATCAACACATATGCACACATTCATACACACTCAGAGACATGTGCACAGGGAGAGAGAGAGAGAGAGCAAGTGTGTGAGTGTCTCTCTTATGAGAGAGAGAAATAGAGAGACTCTAGACAGGGTGCCATTAACCCTGATAATGCACGTATCTTAGAGTAATTGTGAAATGAAAAACGCTAAACATAAAAGTTTTTTTTTTAACAATAACCCCCCAAAAACTCACACATTTTGTGTTTTTTGTGACGTGTTGATATAGCACAAAACTGATACGGAAACACTTTTTTCACATTCAGGTGAGTCACATTGTGCTTTTTGTATGGTCTGAAGAATAGTAAAGACATTGGAGCAAGCAATGGCAAAATGTGAGCATTTATAAATAATTGTGGACAATGTCCTCTTTCCACATTTATCTGGAATGACTAATGCTAGAAGATAAAGCTCATATTTAATCACATTGCATCATTAATGGAAGAACCGAACATTTGCATTATTGTTTTTTTTTTTTACTTGTTGAAAATATCGGCTAAGTTTTGCCCAATGCTGTAATGGAAAACCGGCTTGTGAAACTAACATGCTCACGCACAGCACACACACACATACACTGAGAACAATGCCACACTCACACACACACACACACACACATACACTGAGATTCAGACACACTAACACCCATACAGAACATCCAACTAAAGTTACACACATTTAGATTAGATATGCAAAATCAGATACGCAAACATGCAAAACTGGTTTGCTCTCACTGTTTGTAGCCTCAGATCTCAGATAGCTCAGATCATTTTGATCACATAAAAACAAAGCTGTCATAGTTATATTTACACAATTTGAACTCTAGACCTGTCTTGAGTATAGAACACACAATATGTGTCAAGGATTTAAAGATCCTGAGCCTTAAGCATGCCGGTCTAATACCCACCTGTGTCAACACATCAGTGTTTATCAACAAAGTGTATCAGCAAAGTGTCCATTGCACTATTTTGAAGTCTTTACATGTATATTTTATGAACTCCTCCATTCCTTGCCATTTACTCATCTCACTGACAAGGATGTTAAGATATTTAATAGTGTTTGCCACCAGTTACATGCATACATGGTTTTCTGATCTGTTTTTCCCACCTCTAAAACATCTACAAAACATCAAGGCTACTGTATCCTGGAAAGGAGATGAAGTCCTCCTAACATCAGCTAATTTGAAGAGTGAGCATGATATCCAGTAAATGATTTTCAGACTGTCCTGCAAGAGATGCCTCTGCGACCTGCTTTTCATCAAGCCTTTCATCCATGTTTTTTTTTTTTATATATATATATAAGTGGGGACAGGTTTAAGAATGACTAAAGCTGAACGAATCTGACAGATAGGTGGGTTGGAGGACAGGCAGACAGACAGTGCAAGGATCCACTGACAGAAGACAGGCATATGCAAGTCGAAAAATGGACAGACAGACACCACAGATGGACATCAAACATTAGTATGAGGGAAGACACTCTTGTCTTTGTCATCGCCGGCAGACATGCATTTTCTGCCCTCTCTGCCCACTGTCTGAGGGAAAGATCAGAGCCAAGCATGAATCTCTTTGGAGCTGTCCCTGCTGACCAGCAATCTATGCACTTCCAAATGATTATTCTGGGGGGGTTTTGGGGGGGCGGGGGGGGGGGGGGGGGGGAATAATGAAATGTAACTCAAAGGCTTTTGTTCATCTGTCCATCTTAAGCTACGTCAAGCCATTGAACAGAACCTGGGAGGTGGCAGCAGGAATAACTAAGTATCTCAGCATCAGAAATGAGGAGGAGAAAGAATGTCTGCCATTGAGTGTTACCTATCAGTCTCCAGTCCACCTTACGTTTTCATCTCAATACTTCACATATGTAAACTTAATGTATAAGGGTGATGTAAAAACAAAGTTTAGTGGTCGAGCAGTGATGTATTTTGCTTTACAGCATAAGGGATAGAAAATTACCATTTTATTTGAATATGCAGTCATCATTCTGACTATCTAAATGTATTATTTTGATGTGCATGCTTTTTCATGTGAGAAGATCATCGTTGCCTCCACTGAATCCACTGAATTTCATTTTAGAAATATCCTCTTGGGGGTCGATTTATGTTTACAGTTTTGTGCCACCTATTAAGGTTTGCACTGGCAGGGCAGAGGAACCCACCCCCCTCCCCCCCCTCCCAAATGCGCGTTTCTTTAGAGGTGAGTGGTTTCATTTATCATCACTTTGGGCGTTTTTGAATGGAGAGCACAGCGGTCCCGGTAAGACCCGCTGGGGGGAGCTCGCGTTCTCTCGGTCCTCTAGGCTCGTCTTGTATCACTGCCGATGCCTACGTGCATTGATGGCGTTTCAACTCCAGAGACATTTCGTGCTCGGTGTGTGCACCTTGGTGTCTGGGTAGTCCCTCGAAATGCTTATATTTGGACATGTTCTGAGAATCTACTATCTACTATGGGAGACGTGAGTGCCGTTATAGTTCAAGGTCTCAGAGATTTGCCTCCAAAAACAGATGATCTGTAGAAGAGACATTTTCTAAATAACTGTAAACATGAGGTTAATAATAATCTTCCTTTTCGAATTTTTCCTTTTCGAGCCGATTTTCAAAACCAGACTGAAAATGCACAGCATCTACAACAAATCCGTCTACACGGGCCTACCACACAAACACACACCACACACACACACACAGCCTCTTAGGTCCTGTTTCTTGCACATGAAAGGCGGTTTCCATCTATATATTTTTGGTCACTGGGAGGCGCATGTTGCCTGCGCTTGGCCGGGTTGAGGAAAGTAGTTTGCTGGTGAGTTGCAGCGATTTGGAGAGGGTCTGGGCAGTGAGAATCACCTCAGCCTCGAACGCAAGTGATTGTAGCAGTCGGCAGAAAGCAGTCTAAATATAACACGCACACAGAAGCCTGTGGACATACTGTGAACAAACGGGCCTGCCGCTCTTGTGCAAACCTTGCGCAGCTGGAAATATGGGGATAGTCTACAGTGACAGGTTTAGCGTTGTCTATCTAAACATACAAATGTGTTGTGTGCCCGTTCAACTACACCGTTTCTGTTCAGAAAAGACACGATTTTCATATCCGTGTATTGGTATATAGTATAGCTTACTCAAAATCTATGAATGCTATAATAAGTTGTTTATGCTACTTAGTTTGAATAGCAACTCGTGTCTTTCCTTATCATTGCAACGGCATACTTTATGTGACACTTAATGTGTTAGATAATCTAAGGGTTATATTTTTCTCCCACGCACTAAGCCCACCTTTACAGGCACATATATAGTACAAATGGCAAAATCACTGAAATGGGCCATTGGATCCCCTTTGCTGTAAAGACAACATTGACTGCTTTAACCTTGGTTTTATAGAGACAATAACATCTAGTATTCGTTTGAAAGATGTATGTGGTTACAATTTTACAGTGGGATGTCACATGTTATTATGCCCAACTTCGCCACCTTGTTGTTCTCTATCGCTCTCTTTCTCTGCTGCTCATCAGCTATTCAATTCAATGAGTTGAAATCCCGCAGCCACCGGCAGGGGCGGATCCTCTGGCTGAGTTGTAACTGGCGTCCCAGATCACCAATGAAACGACAGATCTGCGGCTGTCAGTACATGGCATTGGCTGGCGCAGAAAGTGGGCTGCGGAAAAAACAACTAGCCGACCGTCGGACCTTCAGTCCTTTGCGAGCGGAGACCACCGGAGCGCCAAAGAAGCTGGGACAGTACAGATAACGTCAGTAAAGCAAAGAAGTCAGACAACAGCTACTATTTAACTGTTTCTTAGAAATAGGGATTATGACACCCACAAAACGTTGTATCGGCTCTATACAATGACTGGATTATGTTTGTTTTTCTTTCAACGCATCTTTTCAATCTCCTCACTTATTGAGACGCATTCGTCATCATAGGAATGTGCGTTTTAGCAAGAATATCCCGTTTCTCCTGAAGCCAAAGCTTGTTTGCTGAACTCGGCTGAGCAGGGAGAAAGCGCTCTGGGGATCCGGTCAGCAGTGGACATCACAGAGGCAGCATGATTTTCGGCAGACAGCTCTAGTGTCCATGGAAAGAAGATTTCAATCTCTTTCCCACAAGCCTTAAGCAGCTGCGCCTTAACTCAAGGAGCTGGTGATGGGAGTTTTGGAATAGATTTTTTTTTCCAAGTGCACTTGTTGGTTTGGAGATGATTGTGTTTCTGCTTCTGCTGTGTCTTGCGAATGGCGTGGTCTCTCAGATACGTTACTCGGTACCGGAGGAGGAGGAGCACGGAACCTTCGTGGGGAATATCGCAGAGGACTTGGGTTTGGACCTTACGAAACTCGCGTCTCGCAGGTTTCAGACTGTGCCCAGCTCACGGAGCCCTTACCTGGAGGTGAACCTGGAAACCGGTGTGCTTTTCGTCAGTGAGAAGATTGACCGCGAGCGCATTTGTAAACAGAGTGCCACCTGTCTCCTCCACCTTGAGGTGTTTCTCGAGAACCCGCTCGAACTCTTCCGCGTCGAGATCGAGGTCTTGGACATTAACGACAATCCCCCCGAATTCCCGGAGACCGACATCACCGTGGAGATCTCCGAGAGTGCCACCCCAGGCACTCGCTTCCCGCTGGAGACTGCCTTCGACCCGGACGTTGGCAGTAACGCATTACGCACGTACGACATCACCACAAACAATTATTTTTACCTGGACGTACAGACGCAGACCGATGGGAATAAATTCGCCGAACTTGTGCTGGAAAAGCCTCTTGATCGCGAGCAGCAGGCAGTTCACAGGTACGTGCTAACCGCAGTGGACGGTGGCCAGCCCCCGCGGACTGGCACGGCGCTGCTGGTAGTGAAAGTGCTCGACTCCAACGACAATGTTCCGGTGTTTGATCAGCCCGTGTACTCCATTAGCCTGGCTGAAAACGCGCCAGTGGGAACCCTGGTTATTCAGCTTAACGCAACCGACATGGATGAGGGACTGAACGGAGAAGTTGTGTATTCTTTCAGCAATCACATATCCAGTAGGGTTAAGGAGTTATTCGATATAGACGCACGCACCGGGAGGATAGAAGTGCGGGGGGATGTGGATTTCGAGGAGAGCGGTCTTTACCAGATTTATGTGCAAGCAAAGGATATGGGACCAAACGCCGTGCCCGCGCACTGCAAAGTTCTGGTGCAAGTGACAGACGTGAATGACAATGCGCCTGAGATCACCTTCAGCACAGTCACGGAGTCCGTTAGCGAGAATGCCGCTCCGGGAACTGTAATAGCGCTGCTTAGCGTCACGGACAAGGATGCCGAGGAAAACGGACAGATTCACGTCGAGATCCTTGGCGAAGTGCCATTCAAGCTCAAAAGCTCGTTCAGGAACTATTACACTATTGTCACGGACGGCCCGTTGAACAGAGAGAGCGCAGATTCCTACACAGTAACGGTGGTGGCCAGAGATAAAGGCTCCCCGTCTCTTGCCACAAGTAAATCGATTAAAGTCCAAGTTTCTGATGAAAATGACAATGCGCCAGCGTTTACGCAGCCCATTTATGATGTGTATGTAACTGAAAATAATGTTCCCGGTGCATACATTCACGCAGTGAATGCGATAGACCCTGATATTGGTCGAAATGCGCATTTAAATTACTCCATACTGGAGTGTGACATACAGGGTATGTCGGTCAAAACCTACGTGTCAATCAACAACGAGAGCGGAGCTCTATACGCCCTCAGGTCATTCGATTACGAGCAGCTCAAAGACTTTAGTTTCACAGTCCAGGCGACAGACAATGGCATCCCCGAGCTCTCTTCAAACGCTACAGTCAATGTGATTATCGTGGACCAGAACGACAATGCCCCCTCTGTGATTGCGCCACTGGGCAAGAATGGAACGGCCAGAGAACCTCTGCCCCGCTCAGCCGAGCCCGGATACCTGGTCGCTCGCATCGTCGCCATGGATGCAGATGATGGCGAGAACGCACGGCTGTCTTACAGCATCCAGAGGGGAAATGAAAATGGCATGTTCCGTATGGACTGGCGAACTGGAGAGCTAAGGACTGCGCGCAGGGTGTCTGCCAAGCGGGACCCCCAGCAGCTGTATGACCTGTTGATCGAGGTTAGGGACCACGGCCAGCCGCCTCTGTCCTCCAGTGCCAGCGTGATGGTGACGCTGGTGGATAGCGTGGTGGAGGGCCACAGCGGAGACCGGAGCGGCACGGCCAAAGCGAAAGAGACCAGTCTGGACCTGACCCTGATCCTCATCATCGCTCTGGGTTCCGTCTCCTTCATCTTCCTGCTCGCCATGATTGTGCTTGCAGTGCGCTGTCAGAAGGACAAGAAGCTCAACATCTACAGCACGTGCGTGACCAGCGACTGCTGCCTCCTGGGCTGCGGCTTGTGCTGCTGCGGCAGGCAGGCGCGGGCCGCCCGGAAGAAAAAAAAGCTGAGCAAGTCGGACATTATGTTGGTGCAGAGCGCGCATGCCAGTGCGGCCACCAACGCGGCCGTCAGCGTTGCGAGCGCGTCGCAGGTGCCCGTGGAGGAATCCGGAAGCTTCGGCTCGCTCCACCAGAACCAGAACTACTGCTACCAGGTATGTCTGACACCGGAGTCCGCCAAAACCGACCTCATGTTCCTCAAGGCCTGTAGTCCGTCACGGAGCGCCGACACTGAACACAACCCTTGCGGAGCAATAGTAACAGGGTACACTGACCAGCAGCAGCCTGACATCATATCCAACGGCAGCATCTTATCGAATGAGGTAAGGGGGCTCTATAACGGCTCAATACCTCATTCAAACTAC
>NC_055976.1:12003363-12021194 GCF_018492685.1 Alosa sapidissima
GCAACACCTATCACTCACCCACACGTACAAACACACACACACATATGCACACAAAACCCAAACATTAATGCACACACACTCTCTCTGTCAAACAAGTGCTCTCTCTCTCTCTCTCACACACACACACACACACACACACACACACACACACACACACACACACACACACACACACACACACACACACACACACATATACACACACACACCCACACACATACACACACACACACACACACACACACACAAACACACACACACAATATTTCACGTGCTGTAATGAATGATTTTACTCGCCCCAAAGGGTTTTTAATCACAGAATAATTCAGACAGAGATACATGGAGGTGGGCTGATGAGTGAAGCTGCCAATTCTTTCTATTTCTCTATTTCCTATATCTCTCTCCCTCTTTCTCTCTGTCTACACCCCCCCCCCCCCTCACACACACACACACACACCATCACCACCACACACCCCTTGGCAACTCCAATTATCCATGCTGGGACCCTGCCGTGAGACTTTTCCACCACTTAAACATGTCTAACGGGATCCCTGAGTCACAGAAGGCCTCCATTTTGAGTAGTCTTGTCTGTAGAGGCAGAGGAAGATGAGGAGGAGGAGGAGGAGGCGGCTCACATGACTTGCATTTGTTCTCTTGCCATTTCGTAATAACAGAGCCCAGTTCACTGTCTTTGGATGTGAGAGGTTTTAGCTCAGATCATTTTTGCATATTAAGAATCACAAGAGACTATTTTCTTCCTTCTTTGATCTGTTTGATCATTTTCCTGATTTTTTTCACTTCATTAGTCTTTGCCCCCCCCCCACACACACACACCAACACGCCTTCCCCCATCTCTGATCATCCGTCGAGAGTTAGCACAGATAGAATAGAGGTAGATTTGAATTTCCAGCCGAGTTCTTCTGGCTCTGTCTTCTGAGTTTATGTCAAATCCTTTTGTTTGATTCCTTTCTTTGCGAATCCTTCATTCTTGTATCTGTGAGGGTTAGAGTGTGTGTGTGTGTGTGTGGGTGTGTGTGTCTGTGTGTGTGAGGGAGGGGGGAGAACATGTGACCTCTCTATCCCTCTATCACAGAGCTCAGTGTAGGAGAGGAGAGAGGAGAACAGAGAGAGGGAGACGGGGGGTGGGGGGTGGTAGGGTTTATCTACTGGCCTGCCTCATCACCCTGTCTCCCTTTGATCTCACAAGGAGAAAGAGAGGACCCCGCTAGGAGGAATTACAGATTTGACTTCTCATACTGAGCTCCGTGTGTGTGTGTGTGTGTGTGTGTGTGAGTATGTGTATGTGTGTGTGTGTGTGTGTGTGAAAGAGAGAAAGAGAGAGAGAGTGTGTGTGTGTGTGTGTGTGTGTCCTCGTCCTCCTTACGTAGCTTTGATCATAGTTATTACACATTTTGTGGAGTCTCTCTCCCTCCATTTTTTTCTTGACAAAAAGGGGATGGAGAGGAACGAAACCCAGTCGTCAGGGTGATTAGATTTGCCCGAGCGAAACTCATTTAGTCCCTATCACGCCCAGGGTTTTTAATAGTTTCAAATTAAGTCATTAATGTCATATTTAGTCCTGACTTATTTCTGTGTGGCTCTTGAGTTTGTCATTGACAACTTTTCAGCTGTCTCCTGTGCATCAGAAAATGAGTTGCTGTGCATAAGGCTATTTTAAATATTATTTTTTATGTGTGTGTTTTACAGACACATAAATGTATGTAAGGAAGAATTGATCCATTATAGTAATTTATGATTTCTGTAAATATATGGGAATTTCTGTATAAAATCTATAATTACTTTGCAGTACGTTGTTGTAAGAGCAGTACCACCCTACCATACATGTTATATCACATAAAACAGTTTTATATATAGGGACACTCCTTATAGTGTGTATTTTTTAGTTATATGTTGGAATATAAACTGAATAAAGATAAAGAAATGTGCACACACGTACAGTACATATTCAAACATTCAAACAGTAGGCAGGTTCTGACGTTCTCTTCTCTCCCCTGTTGTGTGTGTAGGCGCTGATCTCTTCTCGAACTGCACAGAAGAGTGTAAAGCACTGGGCCATTCCGACCGATGCTGGATGCCCACCTTCGTGCCCACGGACAGTCGCCAGGGCGCCGACTACCGTAGCAACCTCCACGTGCCAGGCATGGACTCCGTGCCCGACACTGAGGTATTTGAGAGCGAGGCACAGCCTGGGGATAAGTCATTCTCCACCTTTGGCAAAGAGACGTCCCTCCACAACCACCACCTCCACCACAACCACAACCACAGCCACCACCAAACCAACCACCAGTACAATCAACACAACCTCCACCATCATGGCACCATAGACCGGAGAGAGTTAGATGCACTTCTGTCTTCTAACTCGCGCGCACCTTACAAACCTGCCTACATGAGTGAGTATTCAGGGTGACAGCCATCCCAGTAAATCTCCTCTCTGATCTGATCTGACCAAATGGCAAAGATTGCGAGGGGGAGGGACAATCTGACCACTCAAATGCTAACGCTAACACTAGCGCTGCTAACCCTCCTCACTCCTTAAAAGCTTCTAGTCAATCTAATACCTCGAAGTGCCTTTTCCTCTCTATAACTTCCCTTACACTTCCACATCTACACTAGTTACTCTACTCATCTCTCATCCCTTCATCTGTCCAGCCTTTCATGCCGACCCCTTTATCCCTTTGCTTCTCCCATCCACTGCACCGCTTCCTTTTCTCCCCAATCCACTTTGGACCTTTGCTGTGCGCAATCCTGGTCTGTCATGTGGGAGCTGTCTGTGAACATGTGTCTTGGTGAATTGTGACAACTGTGGAGATGCATTGCATTGCTGTGAATGTGTTGTGTGCATAAGGTATAACCTCTGTGAAAAAAATGTAACAGGACATGTTATGTTTAGGGAGTATGTGATGGATAACATAACTACTGTTAAAATAAAATGTATTTTGTTCAATTAATATCCAAAGATTGATATATTTCTCATTCACGATCATGATATGTAATCCTAGGTCTGGGATAATTTAGCTAATACATTTAGAAATAGTTTTAGAAATAGAGTTTCTGTGTCATAGACTATGGTTATACACTTTATTATTCAGTAATTTTCAATAACATGCCCCTAGTGTATCACACTGATTTTGAACTGCAATTATTTAACAATATTGCCACTTATGATATTAAGTGATATGTTGTATGAACTTTAATTAACATGAATTGTATTAGCATTGATTAGCGCTGCCACAGTGTTTATAGTGTGTGTTGGCTGATAGCATAGGCAGTGTTGCTGTTATCTTTAATCACTGTTATGGTTGACAACTTGACAGAAATAGTACCGTTACCGTTCTACTGGTCTCTGTTGTTTTCACACGGACGCTACACTGTGTGCATGTGAGAAGATTAGTCGGAATGTAGGAAGATACAGAGTCTTTGCAAAATCTCCAACAGAAGTAAACCTAACGAAATGTGTGTGTGTGTGTGTGTGTGTGTGTTTCCCTCCTGCAGCGCGGAAAAGGATATGCTAGCTCTTTTCGTGTGGACATACCAGAGACCGCATGAGTTTCTTTTTCATTTCTTTTTTCTTTTTGTTTGTTTGTTTTTGCACAATCAGTCACAACCGATGAGGAAGAGCATCAAGATTTTTTCCGACTCCGTTCCTTTAGCCGTCCATCTTGCTGCCTGAACCCATGGACTGCTCTTGCAGACACTTTATCAAAGGACGGACAAAAAGAAAAAAGAGAAAAAAGAAAGAAAGAGAAAGAGAGAGAAAGAGACTCAGACAGGAGGGAAACGGCAAAGATACACACTCACATGGGTTGGATCTCAGCCGGACTGAGAGAAGGAGTTTAGAGCATGGGACGGACAGATGAGAACCGAGGAGAGGAGCGATTGAGGAGGAGGAGGAAGAGGAGAAATGGAGACGAATGAGAGAGGAGCTGTTCCTCTCGCGTCATCCGTGTGTGCCTGTTTACAGCGCTACTGTATATCTTTCAAAGGAACACAAACAAACAAACAAACAAAAACATAGAACAACAAAAAAATAAAAGGAACGTTTGTGAAGACAAAATGGAAGATGGTGAAAAAAGAGAGACAAAGTTGTCAAAAAAACAGAAATATTCACTGAGCCCTTTAGTTATTTGTACACACACCGAGAAAGCCAACTGTACAGGAGAATTCTTTGTGCATTACTAAATGCAATATCACTCTTTTAGACTTGACTGTTTTCTACTCTGTGTGTGGGTATGTGTGCATTTGCGTGTGTGTGTGTGGGTGTGGGTATGTGTGTGTGTGGTCCGGTGTTTCTCCAGGTCTATTCCTATTACTTTATAAAAAACAAAAGGAAAAAAAAACTGGTGGTCAGGAGTTTGGTGAGGAGATTATTTTGGGGCAGTTTCAGTTCATTTTATGTTGTTGCGGGAGGGCAGTTCTGTTTTTGCGTTCAGCATAGTGGGCCAAGACTGTATTGGTCTACCACTCACCTCTCAGAAACATCCCGTAGTTTATATCACGTGTGAAAAAAGTGTTTACTGTACTATTTTAAAAGCTTCAAAATAAATACAAATCTATATATATATAAATCTATCTATATATATATCTTAACTTTTTCTCTCAGAAGGTGTGGTATCTGAACACTATGTTTTACCAGTGTAGTTTCGGCTGCTCAGAAGCTAGTGCTTACGTGACAAACATACAGGGGTACTCAGTTGGACAGCAAGCCTTATCTTGACAACATGTTTTCATCATTTCAGAAAGTATTCTCTTTTTTCCACTTTTTTGGATATTGAGATTCATGTCTACAAATAAAAAGGAAAGTAAGACTTTAGATTTGAATTCATTGTAATTCTGTGTTAATGTAGCCAAAAAATGCGCCATTTTTTAACCAGAGGCCAAATATGAGAGGATTATACAGTATAACACTTAAACACAAACAAGGACATGTACACACACACACACACACACACACACACACACACACACACACACACACACACACACACACACACACACACACACAGTCACTCCATGGAGGCACACCTAAATATAAAGAGGTGACCAATAAACTGACAAACAAGAACTGTGAGAGCCTCCTGTGTTTTATGTCAATTTCTTTCTCTCTCTCTTTCTCTCTCTTTCTCTCTCTCTCTCTCTCTCTACCTGTGTGTGTGTGTGTTGAGTTTTGTTTGTGTGTATCTGTGTATTCCGTGTCAGTCTGTGTCATTCCGCTATTTATCTCTTAACAGCCCCATTGAGAAATCAAAGGTACAAGTAGACTATTTGAAAATGCTTTTCTGCCAGCACTATTAATTATTACCTAGAACAGTGTCACACCAAGATACAGCCATAGAACATCGGACGGAATATTCATTATGCATAAAACAGTTTAATATTTATTTCATCCTTTTTGTAGTCCATTACATGAGAAAAATATCTCCATCAAACACTGTAATATCTATCCCTGGAGAAAATGTGTTCATGTTCTTTGCATATCTTTGACGGGGCCTAAAAATATCCCTTTTGGAAGAGCACTACAGAGTAAGTGCAATGCAAGAAGGGGAATGAGAGGACATTGTTATTGAATTGATGCCGTTTAAACTCCCAAGTCCCATTTGTGGTGTTTGGATGACTGGAAAACAGCGCAAGTGTAATTATTCTCTCTTACATTTCTTGCAGCTAGTGTTAGCTAGCGTTTGATCTTAGCGCTGTGCCACCTCACATGAGAATGTGCATAAAAAACATTCAGATGACCGGCTGTGCCTTAATCGCCTTAATTGCATTTTAACCACAAAGAAAGTGGAACAAACTTGAGAACAAAAAATTCCCCTTACAAATACAAAGCAAAGCCTCTTCTTCCCATTCTCCAGATGTGATAGAAAAAAAAAACTTTGATATGAATAGAGTTGTAGAGAAAGATAAATAATAATAAATAATAATAATTAATTAATTTGAATCCTATTTAATTATTAGATAGATAGATAGATACTTTATTGATCCCCAGGGGAAATTCAATATTAATCCTGGTGTAGGACACTGGCAGAGAGAGGCGCGGTGATAATATCTCAATTTCAGCAAATTAAATAAATGATCTGTGACCCCAGCACATGTGAGGCTTCTTCACAAACCAGCACTTTTAATCTCCCCCTTCTCCCACTGATGAACACGAGGAGCCGACGCCAGACTAGGGCAACGTGACATCATCAAATGAAAAATTAACACATAAAAATCAGTGACTTCCATTTTCCTTCCGACACATCCCCGAAGACGGGAGAGAGAGAAGGAGAGAGAGAGAGAGAGAGAGAGAGAGAGACAGAGAGAGAAAGACAGAGGGAGGGAGAGATGAGAGGTGGGGAGGAGTTAGCATAGCAAGGTAGAGAGATTGAGAAAGAGATAGAGGAAGCTAGATTCTGACCTGAGGGCGTTAGCACATAGCTTGAAATAGAGTGTTTGGTAACATCTGGATGCTATGAAGGCACAGAGAGAGAGAGAGAGAGAGAGAGAGAGAGAGAGAGAGAGAGAGAGAGAGAGAGAGAGAGAGAGAGAGAGATGGGAAGGGAGAGAGAGATGTAATGCTGTGTGTAGGTAGAACTCCGCTTTGAGGATGAGAAGGTGTTCTGGCGTTTTCTCTCGCTTTGTACTTCCTCTTGAACTAATTATCAGTCCTATCCCAGACACGGGCCTCCAGTTAGCAGAGAGGCCCCACAGATACACTGAATTCACGTCTGCTGTGTTATATGCTAAAAGCCCCAACTCCTGATGCCACTACTGTCCTATCTTCTACCCCCTCCCCCATCACCACCCTGCCCATCCCACCCCTCCCCCATCCACTTAGAACTCAACTCTCTTCTCCCTACCCCTAGCCAACACCCCCCCCCCCCCTTCACACACACACACACACACACACACACACACACACACACACACACACACACACACAAACACACACACACACACCAGTCCATTTGTTCTCTTGTTACCATAGCATTCCTCTGTTCCTCTATGCCATTCAAATTACCAGTAGATAAATGTGTACGTGAGAAACAGAGAGAAAGGGGGACTGAGAGAGATAGAGAGAGAGACAGATAATGGAGACATAATAAGCTAGCTAGGTAGAGGGGGATAGAGAGAGGAGAGGGAGAATGGGAGACAGAGACCATAAGGACTCGTCATGTTCTGACTCGGTAAAGGTGTTGCGTGTCTGTTCTCACCTCACAGCGCTGCTCCACAGGGAGCGCTTTGAAGCCATTTGTGCGCAAGCATATGTGTGTGTGTGTGTGTGTGCGAGAGAGATACAGAGACAGTGAGACGTGACTTACAGGTGTGTGTGAATGTGTATGAGAGAGTGAGAGAGAGACAGTGACAGAGACAGAGAGACTTATTTGTGTGTGTGTGTGTGTGTGTGTGTGTGTGTGTGTGTGTGTGTGTGTGTGTGTGTGTGTGTGTGTGTGTGTGTGCGCGATAGCCGTTAGGTGTGTGAAGCTGACAGCTGTGCGTGTCGTGGCGAGGTGACACTGATGCGAGTGTGAAGGTTGTGGGGGCCCCTCATGGCGGATCCCTACGGAGCCTCGGGGGCCCCTCACCTCCCCGTCAGACGTGCCGCTGAAATGCCGCTTAATGGAGCGGGACGGGAATGTCGGAGACGCCGGCAACACAGAGGGCAGTGTTCCCAGGTGTGCCATCTGCTTGAAGAGGAAAACGTGTGTGTGTGTGTGTGTGTGTGTGTGTGTGCGTGGGTGTGTGCTTCTGAGAACAGAGACACAACAATGACAGAGTATCTGTCGGATTAGAGTTGCCTGTGTGTGAGAGGCAACACTGTCAACACCGTCATTGGACACTCGGCCGTAGAGACTTCCTTGGACGGCCACTCACACCCATTCAATGTGAAACCCTTTCTCTGTTTCCCTACATAGCTCCACAGATGATTGGAATTCCTTATTGAGAAATGCATTGTGTTCTACAGCAGAGTAGTGTGTCCACGTGGCACTGGGCTGTGTGAATGTCACCACTTCCTCTTGTGCTTGATATGGAATTCACTACAGTTTTACACCTGAAAATGCCAGTGGAAGAAGATTTATTCTCTAAAAAACCATAAGCAGAAACAAATATATTTGTTAATTATTGTGTATATTTCCTGGTGTAGGGAAGAATATTTCAGGGAACCACAAGTAAGTAGTAGTCTTCATAAGAATTTTGTCAGAATCTAGTTCCCAGATAAATTTGAGGGTGTATGAACTCTAAGGGTGTATTTCATCCACAAAAGACACATCTATCAAATGATGATGTTGCAAATCTATAAAATTAGACACATATAAGGAAAGTATGTCTGGAGGTAGAGCTTGAATAAGGTGTTGAATGAGGAATGAAGGTCCTTCCCTTCGCTATTGTGTGTGTTGGCTCTTCTCTGACCTCAGAGGCCATTTGAGATCGAGTCCTCACATGTTCCCCTTCGCTGGCCATCAAAGACATTTTTGGACCACTTTTAAAAGCCCCCTCCCACACACACACACACACACACACACACACACACACATACTCACTCAGACACACACTCACAACATCTCTATCTAGAGCCCCCTACCCAGAAGCAATCTGACGTATCCTCCTCACAACCCCACCCCTTGAACCCACCAATTACCCTCTGAACCCACACTTAACTCGCCTCCAGGTCTTTGTGTGTGTGTGTGTGTGTGGTGTGTGTGTGTGTGGTGTGTGTGTGTGTGTGTGTGTGTGTGTGTGTGTGTGTGTGTGTATGTGTGTGTGTGCACATGCATGTGTGTGCATGCATGTGTGTGTGTCTGTGAGTATGTGTGTGTGTGTGTCAGGAAAGGTAGATGCTGCCATGTGCATATGTGTTGTTTGTGCATGTCGGTGTTGATGTGTACGTACACATGTGTGGCAGATGCACGATTGTTTGTTTGATGTGTGTCAGTGTGAGAGAGTACTGGATTTGAAAGCATTACTCTCTGTCTCGCTGTCTGTGTGAGTGCGTCTGTGTGTGTTTGTGCGTGTGTGCTTATGTGTGTGTGCGCGTGTGTGTGCGCGTGTGTGTGTGTGTGTGTGTGTGCGTGTGTGTGCGCGTGTGTGTGTGTGTGTGTGTGTGCGTGTGTGCGTGTGTGTGTGTGCGTGTGTGTGTGTGTGTGTGTGCGTGTGTGTGTGTGTGTGTGTGTGTGTGTGTGTGTTATCAGCCTGTGATCAGTGGAGTGTCTGCCGTGTGTCTACTCTCGCCATCACCTCTGGCTCCTCTCTGCATCTGGACAGCTCCATATGGAGACGGCCCAGGGGCACCCGCCTGGTTAACATCAACCCCCTGATGTCACACCCATGCCCCCCCCCCTGCCCTGCCCTGCCCTGACCCCCCCCCCCCCCCCCCCCAGTTCTATTACTCTATTGCTACTATTGCTTACACGTACAGTAGGCTTGGTTGTTGATTGGCTGAAGATTGGCATTAGAAATGTAACATCTCTCCTGTGTATATTTGAAAAGGCTATTACTTATACAGACTTGAATACAGTTAGTAATACAGCACCTGTATCAGTATTTGTCAGAAAGAAACAGTTTTTTTTTTTGTAATAACTTATATCCTTATTGTATATTACAATAACAATGACTGATTGCTAGTCCATGATCTCCCACACTCAGTCTCTTACCCAGTCTGTGGAATACCCTGTGTTTGCTGATGTTCTCTTCTTCCTAACAGCGAGAAGGGACAGAGAGAGAGAGAGATTGAGAGAGATAGATCTTTGACAGGCTTTGAGTGATGGCAAGAAAGGTGAGAGACTAGACTAGGTAAACATGCAGTAAATGATTCTGACACAAGCAATAAAATATTAAAGACAGGCAGAGACAATAGGGACTTTCTCTCCCTCCCTCCCCTCCCCTCTCCTCACCATTCCTTCCACTCCTCCACTATCAGTTTTGACAATCTTCTCCATATTTTCATTTTGAGAGATATGGAGAGGATTTCTCTTGTGAAGGTTACTACTAGTGTGGTGAAATATTCTTATTTTGAAAGATATTTCACAAAGCCAGTGTGGCGGCCTTTTCTTGCTCCAAAAGTTCTACATTCAAGGCCGTGGGCTCAGGGGTCTTCTAAGCCAAGCAAAAAGTGGTCAAAAAATTATATTACACCACCGACCTGCAACCCAACATCTACCAAACATTTCCAATCTCTCCTGATGGGTTGCTCCTGTGACGTATATACAAAAGGATGACAAATCAATTAAAGTGCAACCAATCTACCCAATTACCCAATCACCACATACGTGCAAGACTTAGACACAATGAAATTAAAGAAATATACAACAACAAATCAAAACAACAAGAAATTAGGTAATTATGATAAAATGTAAATAACACAAGTCAAGACATAACAAAAATAATTTAGAACATAAATCAAACTTAAGAAAGGACCAAAATGGCTACAACATTCCGGCCCCTAATTCTTGTTCACAAGTAATTATCATACATACTGCATAATAGTAGCCATTTCCATGCAAAATACTAAGAGCAAGTTCAACCACTTGGTCATCTAAATTCAATACTCAAGTCAACACATTAACAACATCATAATATTTATTTTTCCTTTTTTTTTTAGAAAAATAGTCCATAGAAGCGTTCATGAAAAAAGTCAGAGTTCCAAAGAGTGACAAAGGTTCGTAGAAGCCTTCATGTAAAAAGCCAAAGAGCTCCAAAAAGTGACAAAGTTCAAAAGTTCAAAGTCATGCTAATGTCTGTACTGTATGCTTGTGTTCAAAAAGGTGTATGGTGCATAATGAGATGTAGAGCATGTCAGTAAGTAATTATCAGTTTACATGCAGAGTCAGAGGTTAAAGCACATGACTCAGTTGAAGGTCAACTTTACTGTTGCCTTTACATTGCTTCCTGCAGGATTCAGATTTTGCTGATGGGCTTTTCCATTCATTTGTTTGTGTCTTAACACAAACTCGTCGAACAAATCCTTGGGAATCTGCCATCACGTCAGTGAAGTTTCCAAAGGGCCAAGAATTTCTCATTGTGGATTCATCAATGATGAGGACCCCGTCCCCAACAGCAACGTTTTGGCGAGTCTTATTCCGCTTCCGTTCTCCTTCAAGCTGATTCCGTCTTTTGGTTTCTTGTTGCAGTTGACTGCTAATGTTGTTGCGCTCTCTTTGCATCTTGTCACATTTCTTCTTTAGCTCCATTTCTTTTGTTCGACTAACCTGGAGTCCTTGTTCAAATTTGAAGAGTCCCTGCTTTAATTCTTCCAGATTTTTCTCCAAGCAATTCTTCAAATACAAATACAGGATCCAATGCGGCTTTTGCTTGCTTTTCCAAAAATTCTGGCAGGTCCTTCAGTGTTGGTCTGCGATCACGTTTTTCTCCAATGTTGAAGACTGCCACTCTCCATTTATCTCGTAATCTGAAAGGCAGCTTGGACACAATTATTCTCATGTTTGTAGCATTTTCCAGTTCATTAATAAAACCAGCTTCATTCATGGTATTAAAACAGCTTCTTAAGAATAATGCATATGATCTTAATGCAAAAGAATCATCCGACTTAATTGTTGACCAGTTCAGCGCTTTATCAACGAATGCAGAGGTAATTTTTACTCTGCTACCAAAGTTCCATTCCAGTTGTTGCTTTGCTTCAGCATATGTGATTGTTGGATTCATTTCAGATGGAAAGACATTACCTGACAAATAGATTTTCTTTTTTTGTTTGGCTAAACCATGAAAATCCATTTTACATGTTATAAATGAACTTCTCCCCTCTGTTTTCTTTTCTTGATAAATAAACACTTACACAAGAGCTCTCAGCGTTGTCTTCCCTGAAAAAAAGCCTCCATCCACTTTAGTAATCCACAAGAGCATGCAAGGTAATTACAGACCGAAAAGAACATTAGCCAGATAGATAATCAGTGGAAGCATCAGAAAAACAGGCTCAGGCTTGAAGCTGCAATTTGTTAAACCAATGTCTAGGGCATGTTTGGGTGTCTGTGTGTATGAGTGATTGAGTTGTTTGATTGATTGAGTGTGTGTGTGTGTGTGTGTGTGTGTGTACATGCCTGCGTGTGTGTGTGTGTGTGTGCCTGTGTGCATGTGTGTGTGTGAGTGTCTTTTGAATCTGTCTTGTTCCTCCCTACATGACATTCCTCTTAATGCATGTTATGCCCAATATCTGGGAAATAAATGCAAGCTGCAACAGTGACTGAATGAACATCATTCCATAGACTGACACACACACACACACACACACACACACACACACACACACATTATCCCATGTCTATCTCTTCCACAGTGATGCACTAAGTGTCCCTTTCTTCCTCTTGTGCCGTCTCAGAACAGCAATGTGCCGGGGTGCTTGTCATGGTCTGACACCAGAGAGGTTGATATGACCTTCTTAATCATTTCTTTTATCTAGACTCCGATAGCCCCCCCCCCCCCCCCTCTCCCTTTTCTCACCCCAGCACTCGCTAGTGTGAACTAAAAGAGCGCGATCGGTGACATTTCCTCTTTATTCGCTGTGAGGAGGAGCTGACAGCAAAATGACCTCATCAGGGGAGGTGAGAAAGTTAAAAAGTTTAACGAGGTTGATGCGAATGTGTGGTGTGTGTGTGTATGTATGTGTGTGAGAGAATGAGAGAGAGGGAGAGTAAAAAAGAAAGACTGTGTGTGTGTGTGTGTGTGTGTGTATGTGTGTGTGGTGTGTGTGTGTGTGTGTGTGTGTGTGTGTGTGCCAACGTGAATTAGTGAACTAATTACACCATATAATGATTGACACGTGAACATTCACACACACCACTCAGCAGTCCCAATAGTGTATGCTCTTTTCTGTTACAGCGAAGCTACACCAGGCGCGTAACTGAAGCGTTCCGTTCGCGACGCGTAAAATCCATTTTAGATGAATGGTCTATTTTTTTTCGAACGTACGCACCGTTATCACGTCTGGTGTAGCTACTTCCATTGATTATAGTGGAAGCTAATTGTTGCAGCAGATGCAACGTGAACGGAACGCTTCAGTTACATGCCTAGTGTAGCTCAGCCCTTACTGTTGTGTTCTTTTTGCACATTCACACTTTGTGATGAAGTATATGTGTTATAGCAAGTGAGAGAGAGAGAGAGAGAGAGAGAGAGAGAGAGTGAGAGAGAGTGTATGTGTGTGTGTGTGTGGTGTGTGTGTGTGTGTGTGTGTGTGTGTGTGTGTGTGCGTGTTTGTGTTTCACTGCTTTTGTGGCATGTGCATGTATTATATGTCGACGTTGAATGGATGTTCCACCTGTGCGCTAATGACTGTGTAATTAGAATCTGGCACTTGCTCAGACAGCCACACCTCACTCTTTAGGACCCCAGTTGCCATATGTTCTAACAGTTGGGTGAGTTCTGTGCCAATACCAGGGCAAATAGAAGACAAAGTTGAAGAGAATGAACAGAATGCTCTTGGACTTGGCTAAGACAGGTTAAAATATATATATATATAAGAGAGAGAGAGAAAAAAAAGAGAGAAGAGAGAAAGTTCCATCTAGGAGTTAACATTGCACTCAGTAATTGTCCTTTCACAGGAAATATTTTCTTCAACCTAGATACCTCCTAGAGATTCGACCATATCAAAGACCCATAGAGGTGAGAACCAAGTGAATCTAACTACCATGGAAAGAAAAATCATGCCAGGGGCTTTGTCTGCTCTGCAAAGACATCTTTGACTCCATTCATAGCATTCACAATGGACCTGGTTCCCTTTGGAACAGAGTGAAATGTGTGTGGATATGAGAAAAAAAAACAGGCAACTGTATCATCTGCACTCCAGGTTTAATTAAAATGGACAAACAACCTTCATTTTGCTTGCTGTTATCTGAGTCTAAATAACTCACTTTTAGCTTTTGGCTTTCAACATAAGAATAACTTGAGTCATTTCCCGGATGTGGTGATACTAATTTATCTATTTCAAAGGCCAAAGTGATTTTTGGTATGCCCAAATCTGTAATCTGTATGACTATTAAAATAGTCATAGGCCAACATATGCTGACCATTTGGAAGATGAAAGAAAGAAAGCAAATAGTGGCAAAACACACACACACACACACACACACACACACACACACATACCCCCACCTCTGACACAAGCAGACTCACTTAAGGCCATCTGGTTTCTTTTCCATGTCAAGGTCTGTGAATCAAGACGGTGACTATAAACAAACACATAGGGGAGATGTGTGTGTGTGTGTGTGTGTGTATGTGTGTGTGTGTGTGTGTGTGTGTGTGTTAGGTTGACAGAGAGTTAGGTTGATAGAGGAGGGCAGACCATTTGGGGAAGATGACCTAAACACTTCGGTAAGAACTTCAGCTCAAAGGTCAACACAACATGAGCACCATTCATTCACCATCTGAGGACCGTGAATCTGTTCTGCAGACATTTGGTATCTCTCTATTTCTTTCACTGCAAAAACATGTGTGTGTGTGTGTGTGTGTGTGTGTGTGGTGTGTGTGTGTGTGTGTGTGTGTGTGTGTGTGTAAGTGTGTGAGTATGTGTGTGTGTGTGTGTCTGACTCACGTAACACAGATGTCACTGAATTGGATCATTATACTAAGTTGGCATGAAGTCATCACGCCTTTAAAAGAGCAGAGTGACATTATCACTCTGCTCCACTACTTTGCTCCTACTCTCTCTTGTTGGAGCATTTCAGTGTTCTGGATAAGCAAGGAAGGGAAGGTACAGTAATGTTGTCCAGAGGCAGCCGATCGATACTATTGGCCGTGGAGTGTCCAGACCTTCGCCTGATCATTAACCACAGTGATTTGTGTCCCACGTTGGAAGTTGTTCCAGGGGTTTCATATTGACACATTCCACTGTCGCCCATTCAAAAACATCTCAATAGAAAAGCCATTAATCATCAAGCTCTCCGCCACACCCATTTGTTTTCACGTGGCCTCTGCCATTTACGTTCAGGGGAGAAGAAATAAATCTGCTTGTATCACTTGTCACAGTAACATAATGTGACTGTTTGTGTCTGTGTGGTGAGTTACAAAAAGTTCATGTATTTATACATCTATGATATGATGATAGATAGATAGATAGATAGATAGATAGATTAGATAGATAGATAGATAGATAGATTGAATAATTATTGACTCATCGATTGGCTAATTGATTAATTGATTGATAAAATAAAGAGAGAGAGAGAGAGAGGAGAGAGAGAGAGAGAGAGAGAGAGAGAGAGAGAGAGAGAGAGAGAGAGAGAGAGAGAGAGAGAGAGAGAGAGAGAGATGGTCCTGATGATGGTCCTCGCCTCACCAACCACTTATAGTGCAGCTAGTTTTAAAGTTGGCTGGAATCTAGAGAACCTCTTGTTGTCTACAAGCAGAGATAGTGAAGAGGAAACCCAATTGGTGGAGCAACAAAAGAGTGTAGCCCCCATAGAGATTAACAACCACGGCAACTGTGGCAAAGATTGGATCTAAATGAAAGCAAACACAGATAAGAGGAAGAGGGCAGACACACTGTCTTTGCTCCAAGAACACACACACACACACACACACACACACACACACACACACCACACACACACACACACTCACACACACACAAACACACACACACACACACACACACACACACACACACACACACACACACCACACACACACACAGAGAGAGAGAGAGAGAGAGAGAGAGAGAGAGAGAGAGAGAGAGAGAGAGAGAAAGAGAGAGAAAGAGAGACACACACCACAAATACATGAATGTCACCCACAGATCATCCATCAGATAAATATATTTTTAAGCAATTAAAGTAAGGTGCACTATTTATGTATAACAAGGTTAAACATGGCATCCCCCAAGCTTCTGTTTCTGGGCTGTTCTGTTTTGGTCATTGCCTTTGCCGTCATTCTACTTATGAATCCCATCATGAACTGTTGCACACATATATAAAGACAGGTCAACAGTGTGGTAGCTTTTTAAAGTTCAAAGGATCGTTTTATTTTTTTTGTACATTTGTATTCAGCGATGGCAAGATAACTTTATCTTATCTAACTTTAATCAGAAACTGCTCGTGGTCAGACATACCGCAAGCACAGACAGGAAAAAACACAATATACGTGCCCAGACACACACACACGCACACACAAACAAACACACACACACACACACACGCACCGCACACGCACACACACACACACACACACACATGCACACAAGCACCACACACACAGTTCCTTTCCTTTGTTATCACTTTATTGTTTAGAGATTTAACATTTACAGCAAAGAAACGAAACAATAACTGTTTCAAGATTCTCTTGGAATTCATTATGTAAGACTGACTCATGGTCCTACAGAAAATGAAAAAAACCAGTTGGATACTTTGATTAATCCACTTCAGAAGAAGCCATTATCGCAAGAACAAATGGTATGTCTATCCATGTGGAGTGGCCATCCATCAATGTCAGGCTCTTATTATAACCAAGCCTTTAGGAAATTTCTGTTCTCCTCGTAAAACTACTTTGATGATTATCCTGTTGGAGGGGAACAATTGAGTAGTATATGGAATGGTCTCCTAGCAATGCAAGTCTAATTAAATTTCAATCCTGTGGTGACTTTCTGTGGTACTAATTTTAGCATATTCAAAGAAATAAATGTGTGTACAGAGGTGTGAATGTTGACATTAGAGATTTCTTCCGCCACGCAAAAGGGAATTGTAACTGTCCTAGCTGTAAACGTTTAATTAATTAGCCTGTAGAAGTGACAAGGATAACATTAATTAATGTCATCTGTAATGTTTGCTGTTTATCAGCACTGGCTGCAGCTGCTCCGTTTTCCACAGCTCTTACTCGTCCTCTTTTTCTTACTCATCTCTTTTTCTTACTCATCCTCTTTTTCTTACTCGTCCTCTTTTTCTTACTCATCCTCTTTTTTACGTCTTTTCTTTTTTCAGAGATCAGCTGGTGCCTCCCTTTCTCCTGCGTCCTCCATTTGGTCCGGTGATTCAGTGGCTTCACACTGGGTGGCACACAACACACACACACACCACACGCACACACACACACACACAGACACACACACACACGCACACCGCACACGCACACACACACAGACACACACATACACCTACACACCTTCACACATACAGATGCAGACACAAAAACCTATACACCTACAGTATACACCTACACACACACACACACACACACACACACTTTAGCACACAGGGTAAATGTGTTCTTTCCAGTTTACCACAGGTTACCCTTTAGAAAAAAACAAACAAATCATCATGGATGATTGAGTACATTCTTGCCTTGACATTGAGGAGTGCTTGTATGTATACAGCGCTTTGTTGCATTGCAGAGAGTGTGTAACCTCTTCATGCTTGTTCCTTGACTTGAGAGTCCAATTCTTCTGTGACAATCATGGTATAAACACATCTTACCAATGTAATAGTGGCTGTTAAAAGTAACTCTTTGGGTGGGTGGGTCAATGTGCAAGGATCATAGAGGCAAAACAATGCTCAGATCTGTGGATGTTTCCATGTAATTAACAGGATATCCTTCAGCATCCTTCAGAATGACTTATGCTGTTTTCTTTGAGAGCCTTGGAGGACAATCCCAAGGGCCGAATCGATTGAGATGTCCAAGGTCTTCAACAACGAGAAACAAATAGGTCCATAAATCTTTTACATACTGGTCACCAACATGAAGCTCCAAACACGCAAAGCAACAGATCTTCACGTCTTACAACTGGAATATTGGAGTAAAAGGACATTTGTGTTGTGTACAGTATGTGTTTCTCTCTCTCTCTCTCACTGTGTGTGTGTGTGTTTTGTGTGTATGTGGTGAGTGTGTGTGTGTGTGTGTGT
>NC_055976.1:12021394-12026394 GCF_018492685.1 Alosa sapidissima
CAGCCTCCTCTAAAATATCACGGACAATCGCATCAAATAACACTATTACATTAGCTTCTAGCCTACTATTCCAACTAGAACATGCTGAAAAAATGTTCAACTTCATGGCTAGTTTGTTCAGCAATAAGGTTTTGCCGGTCATTTATCGTGATTTCGCACCCGTAATACATTGCTGTAACAACACGATCCATCAAAAAACCATGCAAAAAACCCATAGACGCTCGGCTTCACTCGGTGCCGTTTAAGTAGTATAGTACTACTTAAACGGCACCGACAATCAAAAAATCCAGTGGAAACTAGATGGCAGAAGTGTGTAGGCCAATCTGCCCACCAGAGGCTGGACTAGTAGTTGGACTCTTTTTGATTGACAGCATATGTCGCGATCTGACAGGAAGTGGTTCAAGTTCAAGGGAGGGATGCGTTAACGTTAGTGTTGGCAGGTGAAGTCGAGAGACAAGGCAAGTTACAGCTCATATTCTCATAATTTGGGAGCAATACAAAGTTTACAAAGTTTCTATTTGTCTTTGTAAATAGCAAACTGGAGTTACAGAGTTTGTGACCTGCTTTTGTTCCAGTTGTGTATTTAGGCTAAATTAGGTAGCGCGCTATATAACGGTGTAGGCTACATGCCATGTCTGCCATGCCAACTCTATAGCCTACTGTTTGGGATACTTTTTGCCCTCAAAGAACAATATAGCACCCAGTGCCGGCCCGAGCCTTTTGGGGGCCCTAAGCAGAATTTGATTTGGGGGCCCCCTCCCACAATGCAGAGTCACCTGTGCTTGGCGATAATTGACAACTTCACACTATAATGTTATATTATACAACAATTGGGTTCTATGGAACTATTTATTTGTTTCTGATTGGCCGAGAGACGTTCCATGAGTTGGAATATCCCTGGACATTTCAACTCAGACTTTGCACAGCTAATAATAAATCACTCCGCGATACAATGCGAAGATTTGACACAATGTTCTCATCCCAGCTCTCCACTATTTCAAGCAATGGGTTACTCCTTAGCAAACCATAACGAAACAGTGCTTCACCACATCTGTGGATTAAGCCACACAGTCAACTCAATGTAAGTAAGATAAACGAGGATGCTAATTGTTCTTAGCATTGCCAGCATTGTGTATAATATGATTGTCACTTGGAGGAGACTAACGTTAGCATAATTAGCTAACCGCTGCTAACGTGCTAGCATCGTCACGTCAGGCTGTGGACAGTAATATAACATTTATTCACCATAAATTAATAAAGTTGAGTGGTTCTGCAATGTAGACAATGTTTCCGTTTTTTTGCAGTACCATGTCCCTTACATGACATGGCCCATTGTCCTTGTAACATGCATTCAGCAAACCTAGATATGAATGTGATTTCAGCCCGACTTTCAACATTTCTTTCAAGAAGACATGTAAACCACCAAGACCCATAAAGAGGGATCTGGAATGTTGGTTACCTAGCAACCAAGATGCTGTCTATTGAAAAGGGAACTATTTTTTGATGCGTAAGAACGATGGGGTGTTTTCAGATTATTTAGTTTGTTGTAGAATTGTTGTATAAAAGCAATATAGCACTCGTGATCGTGGGATTGGTCATGGAAATCCCCGCGGCTGTTGTTGCCTGCGCCACTCGGCCTCCAGCCTCGTGGCTACGGCCGAACAACACCCGTGGGAATATCCATGACCAACCCCACTCTCACTCGTGCTATATTGCTTGATTATAAATTAATACAGTGAGGTTATGTATTAATACAGTGACTGATTATGAACTACTGTCCCCCTGGACACAGATGGATAAGGACTCGGTAGGCTCATTCAGTAATCCATTCTTGCTCACATGCCAAAAATGTTTTGGGGCTCCGCTCTAGACTTCTGGCCTCATGTGCTTGGTAAACCAATGTATTAATTTAGTTGTTATTTACACCAACCCTGTCACCTTTTAATCTTAGAGGGTACTAAAATCACATATTTATTTGAAACATTCATATTCAAAGTGAAGTACTAAGGGTGGTTTACTGAAGTTCAATTGACAAATAACAAAATACAACAGCATTTGTATTTGTTGTAAACAAGTACATCAGTTTAATGACTTGTTTTTCAACAGATTTGCAGAACAAATCCGCAAATGTGCATTAAATGAGCAATCTTCAACTACAAAATAAACCAAAATAGACAAACATTAATAATCAAAAATAAAATGTCCCAAAAAATAAATACTTATTCCTACTTCGTTCCTGGCTTTCAAGCATCTGCAACTCTGCAGTGGACGAACCTGCAATGATTAAATAAATACATAAATAAATAAAACAAAAACTATGTTAAATGTGTCATGTCATATTAACAGGCTATGTAACCATTTGCCATCAAGAAAACCTCACCTTCTGTGTCATCAGCCATGGAGGCAGACACTTGATGAGGTAGAGTTAGGTAGAGGTAGAGATGTGCTCCAACTTCAACAGTGCTTCAACATTGTCTCTGAAAAAAAAAATATTGCATAAGTGCATATTTGATCGAGCAGAATGATTTTTTTTTGCTATCATTACTTACACTCATCAACAAGCAATTCCACATGTAACAATTCATATTTTATTGGCAATTGAGGCATAATCAAAAGTATACTTAATTGCAGTATGGTGAACGCTTAACATGGTGATCTACTGCAGCCTAAATATTAGGGTAGCACCGCTACATCACTCGCCACTATCTTAATCAAATTTAAGTCTATTTTCATCACAGAAGTCTCCCCACCCAACATGGTATATTTTCTCAAACACTACCATTTCTCTCCAAAGATCTTAGAGCAGAGCGCACGTACTGTTCCATCTTTGCCTATGAAGCTGGAACGTTACCGATGCCCAGAGTCGCGCTAGTCAGTGGGTTGGGGTTGGGACTGGGAGCCTGGGCTTAGCCTGCTGTTGCTATCAGACTTACCACTATGTCACATATTATAGAACAGTAATAAACTATCAACACTTTCATCACAAACTATCATCACAATCCCTCTGTGATAAATTTGCCTTCAGCTACGTTTTCATGTAGCTACTGTAGTGCTAATGTCCACTTCAGTCAGCTAGCTAACTTTAATTTACAACATAAGCCCACCTATGGCTAGGGTACATGCTTGATTGAACATCCAAAACAATCCCAATATCCTTGATATCTGAAATACACCTAGATAAATATATATTAATGGGAGACATTTCTCTGTTGATGTCGGGGATTTAGCTCTGGTGATGGCTTATTAGATCATGCTAGCTAGCTACCTCAAGCACAAAACATACTGTAAATAATCATGCAAACATACCTGTATCTTGCTCGTTTTTCTCCTCCTCTGTTATTTTCTTTTTTCTGTTTTCGGCACCAGAGGGATGCGTCCTTTTTTGTGACTTGTCTTAACATTACCGTCTCTTCCGATTTTTGAACATGATGCAGTGTCTGCACGAATTGTCTATGCACCAGAGGTGTCTATTTATGCGCGTGACTCAAAGGCTGGCAGACACAGTAGAGGTAGGCAGGCATATTGATCATGAAATCAGAATTTTCTTGTTTAATAGTTTATTAATAGTTTCATTTCTTCATTCATTGATGTCACTTGTTTACGTTATTTATTATGTAAAAAAAAAAGAAACTAGATTGGGGGCCCCCTGGTGAAACTAGATTGGCGGCCCTGATAGCACCTTAATAATATTAATTTAATAATTTACCATTTTTATCAGAGCTTCCCCTGTTCCAAAGAGCAGCAATCACCACTGGTGTGTGTGTGTGTGTGTGTGCATGTGTGTGTTGCAGGATGTGTGTGTGAGTGTGCGTTGGAAGTATGTGTGTGTGTGCTGGCAGTATGCACATATATGAGTGTGAGACACCTTACATCATGGCCGCGCTACTACAGGGGCTTCTGCCTGTTCGGGTTATGGGGGGGGATTAAGGTTCGACAGGAACCTGTTGAGTTCCGAAAAGTCCGTCCGGAGAGAAGTAGCCTCATTAAGGAAGCTGCGGATATGCTGAGGGATTTTTCTTTCTCTCTCTTTTTTGGGAGGGGCACTATGGTGAACGATGGTAGACTTCAAAATTGGCTGTAAAAACATTGACAAAAAAGGAAAATGGTTCCTATTTTTACCAAACTTAACTCAAAAAGTTTGCAGCAACACTTTCAAAGTTCCTATTCTTTTTTCCAGCCGTAGTCATCTAAAAACATGCACAAAAAAACACAAACATCGAAAGTCATACAGACTTGTTAGTATGTAAACAAGTAAAGCATGTAAACCAGTAAACAAATTTGTGGAGTGAAAACAAATGGCACTCATAGTTTCCCAAGCTTGTCTCACACAGGCCCACCATCTTGATGTCAGGACTTGCGTGTGTGTGTGAGTGTGAGTGTGTGTATGTGATGGAAGTGTGTGTGTGTACGTGTGTGTGTGTGTGTGTGTTGTCAGTATGCGAGTATGTGCACATATGAGTGTGAGACGTGTGTGTCTGTGTGTGTGTGTGTGTCTGTGTGTGTCTGTGTGTGTGTCTGTGTGTGTGCGTGTGTTGGCAGTATGCGTGTATGTGCACATAGCACATATGAGTGTGAGTGTGTGTGTGTGAGTGAGTGTGTGCGGGGGTGTGATGTATTGGGCAGGCAAGGGTGTTGAGTTGAGCAATCTCGATCCTTCAGAGCCATCATCTCCTTCACCTCCCCACCTGGGATATGAGCATATGTTGCATGTGATTCATCACACACACACACACACACACACACACACACACTGACTGGACCATTGGGGCCTGCCCTGTGATGGACTGTGCCGCCTCTGAGACAGAGTGTGAGGGTGTCTTTGTTCCAAACGAGCTCGGAGGCCTGCCTCTCTCCCCCGTGGGCTCCCACTCCTCCACAACACTGTGTAAGCGTTACCGCACCATCATCAGATAATTAGACCCACACATGCTTCAACCGCACAACCGCTCCCCCTCAAATCCCCACTGTCGCCCCCTATGGGACTGGAGGACAAAGAGAAA
>NC_055976.1:12031394-12041394 GCF_018492685.1 Alosa sapidissima
CTACTGTTTTACTAATGTCCACAGCCTAATGTTTTTACTACTGTTTTCCTGCTACACTGTTTTTCATGCTATATTAGCACACATGATCAATGGCTTCTGCTACAATACTGAATGGCTGTAACCCTATTACCTCAACATGTTCTTGCACTGACATAGTTTTTTATAGTTTTTTATATTACATTGTCTACATTATACTTTACTCTCCGATTTGTCCATATTATTTATGCTGGTCTCTAGACCTTATTATTGCACTGTTGCACTGTTGGACTAATGTTGGACTACTTTTTGCACCTTCACCATGACACTCACTCTCTTGAGCACCTCACCATGCACACAGAACTACAGGCCCTGTCACTACAAGCGTCTCATGCTTGATCACCCTCAAGCACACTGGATTTTTTACATTTATTTATATAGTATATTTAGTATTTAGTTTTGTTAGTTTTTCTTATCTCCTACTGTCTCTATTGTACAGTGGAGTTTGGTTATATGTTTATACTTATACTTATATTTATATTTACCATTTCTGCTGTAAGTGCATGTTGTGTGTGATGTCTGTATGCTACTGAGACCCCCCTGAATTTCCCCTCGGGGATCAATAAAGTATATCTATCTTTCTATCTATCTATCTATCTATCTATCTATCTATCTATCTATCTATCTATCTATCTATCTATCTTTCTATCTAATTGTTTCAGACGGTGTGTGTTTCATTTCATCTACTTTCATTTCCCTGTATTTTTTCCCTACTCACTTTTTCAAATTGAATAGGCTTTGTACAGCTGTTACAGCTATGTTTACTGTGCCATTGACTTCAGTTGATATCACACAGTTGAAATGTCGCAGGTCTAAACATCACTATAGCGTGTAGCACTTACACAGCGTGTGTCAGTTCACACACCACCATCTGGAGTGTGATTTCTCAAAAGGTTATGAGAACTATGACTTTTCTGCTACTTTACTTCCCAACAGAGTGATAATGGCTGGCTTGGATGAATGTAATGAAGGGAGGGGGGGTGCAATGTCACATGGAAAAGGTAGAAAAAGGGGAGATTGAAGGAGGAGAGAAGAAAGGAGGAATTTGAAGGCAAATAAGTAGCTGAGCAGTGTAGTGAAAGGCAAATGGGTGACATGAAAATAATGGAGGACAGAAGAAATTAAAAAAAAAACAAGTGGAGGAAAGCACAGAGGGGACCAGGGGGGCGTGGAGGGTAGATTACGGGACAGTGGGGGCCGGAGACCCTCCCCCCAAACCTGCCGGCACTCCCCTAGAGGCCGGCCCATACAAATGAACCTCCACCCCCTCAACCCCACCCCACCCCCCCATCAAGGACAAGGGCACACCACCCACCCACAACAAGATCACCTCTCTTACTCCCTCTCTCATACCTCTCTCCTCTCCCTCTCTCTCTCTCTCTCTCTCTCTCTCTCTCTTCACCTTTCGGCTCTTTCCCTCTTTTCCCTAATATGTCCGTTAGGTAGAAAGTGCCTGAAATTGGAAAGTGGAAGACAAAAAAAGAAAGAAATACTTCGTTTGCTGCACGAGTGCACAGCCGTTTTTTTTCATCTCCACAGTAAAGTCAAAGCAGAGGACTTCATCAAGAGGAAGCAAAGCTCCGAGTCCTTATGGGCCAAAGTCAAATCAAAGTAAGATTTAAAGTCACCGAGTGAATAATGGACCCTACAATACTACCATCTAGGCTAATGTAGGCACACACACACACACACACACACACACACACACACACACATAGACAACAACTGATTATAACACACATCCATGCAAGTACACACAAGTACACAAATCTTTCAAGTAAACAGGACACAAGATCTTTATCTAAGACTTAGCATATATTAGCATTATTAGCTGTTTACTGATGTAGATGAACTCTTTTGAATCTAACTTTTTTTAAAAGACTGGGACAAAGTCTCATCCTCTTCAGTCTGACTGCTGCAAACATCTGCAGATAAGAAGATCCTAGTGGCGCTGCACAGACCTCGGTGAGCAAAAAGGCCAGAGACTGTTTACAAGATGGAGACAGAGGCACTTCATAACTAATTAACCTCTGACCGGACTTAACGAGGCGAAGCTCTAGGGAGGGCAAGCACCTCATTAAGAGCAGTGACCATATCTGTGCCAGGAGAGATATCCTAACCTTTCTCTCTCTAACACACACACACACACACACACACACACACACACAAACTTGTAGTAAAAACTAAAAACCTCTAAAGACAGATTCTTTTCTCAAAAGCTTTAAAAACATTACCAACATCATGAAACAAAACATTTTGTTAAATGAAAGACTGAAGACTATTCTTACAAGGAATTTAAATCACGACCAAATTGATTTGAAAGCATTATTTTAACTGAAGTCAATTCTTTATAAACATGGTGATTTGGAGGGAATGACAGGTTGATTATTTTCAGGTCATTCGCTTTTGCGTGACCCCAATTCCTTCATGGGCTTTGCTTATATCACCAAAGCAAAACTTTTAAGCAGCCTCTCTGGTGATTCCTGCTCCGCACAACAGCTCAAAGTGCTAATTTAGTTCACAAACCATTTCCTTTGGTCTCTCGAGAACGCCGTGGCTTGAATCATTAATTTTGCTTGAGTTAGCTTTCCCATTGTCTCTCCATTGTCCCAAGAAACAAAACAATAGTCATCGGAGCTGCTTAATTTGCCCTGGCCTGAACTAATAGCGTGGCTCCTATCGTTCCCACCCCCTACCCCTCCCTCTACCATAAGTTCTAAATTAGTCACAGCTAGCTTCTCGAATGCCTCAGGGTTAGCGGCTGTCTCTGTTGGTTCCATGCCGGATCAAGGCCAGAGCCGGCCCGGGAGCCGACTGTGCTCTGGGGGTCTCTTGCGAGCGGCACACAGCACACCACGACATAAATCTCTTCACACCCCTGCGCACTAAGCCACATTCAGCTATTGATGTCTGCCAAACCCCATGGCTCTCAACAGGCACAGCCCCATTCACCCCCCCCCCCTCACCCTCTCAGAGCTTCCCTTCGGTAAATAAACAACAAAAACAATGACAGAGGCGGCAGCATTGGGAGATGTGCTGGGACCGTCTGCTGTCATCACCACTGTCGGGGTCTCAAGTGGATGTTGCATTAGCGCTTGCGAGATTAGCCATGCTAACAGAGAAGAACGCCAGCAGCCTACTGATGGACTGCTGCTGATGTCACACTTTTCTCGCCACGGAAAACATTTTGTAATCAATGCTAATACTAACGCATCCAAACAATGCTTTTAATGAGAGAAATGGGGGATGAAAGATTTAAGTTAAGGTCTTTCTAGTTATATGGCTATTGTATACAATATCCTCCAACTTAGCTTTACACCTTCACTTTTGAACCAAGAGCTTTGAGGTTTAAATGTGAGAGACATTAGCTGGCATTAAAGGACCACATTTAATGAGATATATTATGTCAATGTTAATATGATGAGCCTGAATGCTGGTGCTACAACATTACAAATACCGACAGAATGTTAAGAGGCTAGCCACTAGCTGGTATTGACATTTGTTAGAGAGATGTGCGTTGTGTCATTTGTCACATGTTCTTGCACAGGGGCTGAGGAGGCCGTTCTTCAGTCTGTCTCCGTGTCATAACAACGTGTCAACTAGCTAAGAGAGGAGCAGTCACCAGTCTCTCTCTCTCTCTCTCTCTCTCTGTTTCATTCTCCCACACTGAGTGGATGAGCAATGTGTGTGATGTGGCACCCCCTCGGTGTGAGTGGTAATGTCCGTGGTGGTGGTGTCGTCGGTGTCGTAAGAGAACAGTGATGGATCCCTTGTTAATGCCCAGCGCCGCTCACGATCTGAGAGGCCAGTGAAAGACTGGGCCATCTGGCGAGGCGAGAATGGATCACGAGAACGCCAGTGACCATCATTTTTTACCTAACACTGACTTCTATATCCAGACCCCCAGAGGGAGAGCGAAACAAAGGAGATTGAATCGTCCCCCCCTCCTCCTTCTCAATTAAAACAAGAATGGAAATTCATGACGAAGTTCTTCAGCCTTTAATAGCGTTGAGACTATATCACATGCATTTATAAATGGACATGATCTGTTGTCATCTACAAATAGCTTCATTCATATCGAGGAGATGGAGTTCATTTTTTCTTACAGTACTAATATTGATTGGCTTGTTTTTACATGCAAGTGGAAAGTTAATAGAAAAGACTGTTTTGGACGAGCTGTGCATTTATTTATCTTTCAAGCCATATGCAGACTAGCCTAGTGTGTCTATGGAGGTTAGATAAATTGCTCTCATTAATTTCTCCCAGTGAAAGGGTTGTGTTATAAAAGTCTGAAGTGAGGCGTATGGTCACTTTGTGAGAAATTATTTTTCTGCTCTGCATATCAAGGTGCAGCCATTTTTTCTTCAATTTGGTGCCATCTAATATTAGTATTTTTATTAATTATCTCAAATTAACTGTCAAAATGGTTAATTAGCATAATTAATGTAGTGTGGCCGAATTGCTGAGTGCTATTTGAAGAATGTAAAAACAGCTTAGTCTAACTCAATAGTCAGTTGTCAAAAATACATAATTACTGCCATCAATTATTCCCTGCAAGAACACTTCAATTCAATAAAGGCTGAACAAAGGTTTAAAGAAAATAAAGACTGAAGACTTTTATTTCAATTAATTTTGATTTTATATTTCCGATAAAGAACTGGGCCGTACGGTGAAAGAAACTCACCTGGGCTAATTTGTCAAGGTCAAATCTCTGGGCTGTCATGCAGATCCAGGTTTCAAGCAGGGTTAAGATTTGATTTTAAAAGACGGAGTCAGGGACATGTTAGAGTAATGAGACAGTTTGACAGACTGACAAGAAGTCTATTGATATATTATTGTGATGTTTAGACTCGTATGGATATGTTCTTTCTTTCTTTCTTTCTTTCTTTCTCTCCCTCTCTTTCATACACACACATACACAGTTTCAGTCTTTTTGGGCTCTCCTTGGTATTACAGTAAAAAGGAAGAAGGGAGAGGAGAAGGAAGGAGAAGGGGATAATGACAATGATGATGATGATGATGATGATGATGACGAAGAGGATGGAAGAGACGGATTGTGTGGATAGTGGCCGCAGAACGCTAATCTGTCCGACAATCAACAGACAGACAGACAGACAGACTTGAGTGAGTTTAGAGATAATTACCCCACATGACACGCATCAGCCTAGATTCCAGAGGCCGGAGAGGAGTCCAAATTCAATTCCCTTTTGTCAGGCCACTGCTCTCCACAGCCACATTTGACCTGCTCACAATTGGAAGTTTAATCCAGCGAGCTCGTGATGGAATAATTTCATATGCTCATTAAATACGTACAGTAACTTTCATTAATTCTGCAGGATCGACATAGAGGCACAGCCTTCTTGGGGATAAATTCTGTTGTCACTGACAGCCATACTGGAGTCCCTCAAACCCAGAGGGTAAATATGTTTGTACATTTATAGACGATTATTTTTCTAAATAATTCAAGAAAACTGCAAAAAGTAAGCATGTTTGCAAGCAAGTAAGGTCCAGGAGGCTTTTTGGATAAGGCTGTGCTAAGAAATAGCCTGTATGTTGTTTGTTATGATTAAGGATTGTCAGCATTGTGAGGCCCATAGTCTCGGATCCGGCTCAAAGTTAACAAAAGAAACACATTTCTCATAATATTCCAGCACCACCACCACAGGTGAGAATGAGGGGCTGGAGGTCTAATGGCCTTCACTATTCGTCTGTTTGGAGCTGTACTTACCAACCAGTCATGAGTAACTACTACACTTACTGAACACTCACAAAAACCAGTCTCTCTTTCTCACTCACTCACACACTCACACACACACACACACACACACACACACACACACACACACGCACACACAGACTGATGCCTTGACTATGACTTCTGACAGATGAAATTATTATTTTCCTCTAGGCTCAGACTGGTCTGAATTGCTCCTTTGGGAAGGTCTGACAAGTGGAGAATGGCGTCGGCCTGCTGTAAGACATTTTGCAGTTCAGATGTACAAAAAAGTCATGGTTTGAACAAACTGAAAAGGGGACTGGCTGAGGTAATTTACACACACTAAAGCAAGAACATATTGTAGGTAAATAAAACGGATTAGTGGTATTTCTTTGACATCCCAATTTAAATCATTTTAAATACCGGTAAACCAAAAAATAAGGGAAGGGAGAGAAAAGTTTTTTTTTTTTTCAAAATCAACATGACATTTTGATGTACTTGTTTACACTTTTGTGTGTGTGTGTGTGTGTGGTAGTTATGGGGTAGTTATGCTCCGCAACTCTATGGATGGTGGTACATTCTCGGATCGCTTACTCTTACGCGTTATCTCAAAAGTTACACTTTTCTACTCACAACTTCTCACAGTCCAAAATCAGATAAGAATTTTACCTTCTGGCAGAAGTTTACTTTTTTATCAGATGCAGCTGTAGATACTGTTGACACTGACGGTTGAGCCCAGCATTGCCTCATGGGAAATGAAGTTATTTACAAGGAGCCATTTTCCATTAGGTTCCATACAATTTCCTACCATGCCCATAAACAAAACTCTATTGATATTCATTTAGCTGCCTCCAAGCAGATGCTTGTCTGTTAGCTTGACTGATTCTCGTAGTTTGTGAAATGAGCTAAGTGAAATAAAGCGGATTGCCAAACTCATCTACCCCTTACTGTTTGTCATTTATCCACATAGTTACACATATGTCCATGACAATCATTTTACAGCCTTCCAATTGATGGCTTGACAATGACGCTAGCAGAGTCTATGTGATTCCCCCTGCTGTAGTGTGTGTGTGTGTGTGTGTGTGTGTGTGTGTGTGTGCGTGCGTGTGCGCGTGCGTGCGCGTGTGTGTGTGACAGACTGTGTGTTTATGGTGTGAGGAGAAGACTGTGACTGTGTGTGTGTGTGTGTGTGTGTGTGTGTGGGGGGGGGTAATATCCATCTCACACTGAAACACCGTTATCACTCCGAGCAGTTCATTACTTATTTCAGCCTCAAATTTATTTCCATTCAGATTTCATATCATAGAGAAAATATTCTCTGTGGGATTCGTCATTGTTCCACCAGAAACCAATCATCTTTCACAAACAATAGACTTTCACTCCAGGCACAGACTTGGTTGTGTGTGTGTGTGTGTGGGGTGGGGGGGGGCGGGGTGTGAAAGAGAGAGTTAAAGAGTGAGTGACTGTGTGTGTATGTGTGTGTTGAGGAAGCTGGATAGCTGTACACCCAGTCTTATAATGAAATACATGTTTGGGGTGAATTTTTGAGACTAGCCACTGTGGTATCAGCCACAGTCTGTGTGTATGCAAGTGACCTGTGAATGTGTCTTTGTGAAAACATGTAACTCTGTGTCTGTGTCTGTGTATACTTGCATGTGTGAGTATATGCATGTGTGTGTGTGTGTGTGTGTGTGTGTGTGTGTGTGTGTGTGTGTGTGTGTGTGTGTGTGTGTGCGCGCATCTGTGTGTGTGCGTCTGTGTGTGTGTGTGTGTGTGTGTGTGTGTGTGAGTGAGTGTTTGTGTGCCTCTCTGTTTGTCTGTCTGTCTCTCTCACTCTCTCTGCGTGTTTGTGTGTGTGTGTGTGTGTGTGTGTGCCCGTGTGTGTGTGTGTGTTTGTATGGATGCTGAAGTGGGACCAAGGCGAGGATAGACAAGCATTGCCAGCCATTCAACACAATGCCCTGTTTTTGTATTTTAGCCTTGAATCAGATGAGAATAATAGGATTACAAGTGCTAAGCCCGTGTCAGAATAGATTTAGGTCCTCGCCCCACGGCCACGGAGCAGCGCTTGACAAACACTTCCCTTCCCCATGCACGCAACATGCACTTTCATAACGGGGGGGGGGCAGAAAAAAGACAACAACAACCCATTCGAATGAAGGGATTGAAGGGGAGAGAGGGCGAATGGATGACAGTGGAACAGCGACTAGTCAGAGCTCAGCTCCGCTGTTTCCCTTTCTTCTCGTTTAGCCCTGGGGCTCCTCGTCCAGTCTGTCTCCGGTTGTGCCCGCGGTGGTCATCGTGGAGACATTAATTGAGAGAAAGCAGATCTGCCCTGGCTGTGATGATCCAATCCAACAATTAGAGTGCTAATGGTGGCAGCGGCAGCCTTCTATGACGAGGTGGCGTGTGGCTGATGAATCAAGAGCCAGCACTGGTGATGGTTGCCCGGTGGGGGTGGTCTGCTAATGAGGCTTTGACATGCAGGTGAGTGGGATGCTGTTGGCTCAGTGCTTTGTTTCTTTCAGTCTGGAGAGATGCTATCATTGGGAGTCACGTTACTCAGTCACTCAAACTTTCACTCACAGGCTTATTCACTCACTCACTCACTCACTCACTTATCCTGTCTTATTCTCTCTCTCTCTCTCTCTCTCTCTCTCTCTCTCTCTCTCTCTCTTTCTCTGTGTGTGTGTGTGTGTGTGTCTGTGTGTGTGTGTGTGTGTGTGGTCCATAAGTTCAATCATTCTGTTATTCACTCACTCACCCACACACTTGCCAGTTTGCTCACTCTTGCTCACTCACTCCTACATAAAAACAGACCATCACACACAACACTTCGTAGTTTGAGCCACAAACTCTCTCTCTCTCTCTCTCTCTCTCTCTCTCTCTCTCTCTCTCTCTCTCTCACACACACACACACACACACACACACACACACACACACACACACACACACACACACACACACACACACACTCATTCACTCACTCATCATTTTTCTTAATGCCTCATGCACTCCTGCTCACTTCATTACTCCCCTTTCCTTACTCCCACCCACTCTCTCATCTCCTCCCTCAAAACTCTCTCTTCTTCCCTTCCTATCTCCATTTCTTCTCCTTTCCCTCTCCTCTCTATCTTCCTCCTTCCCTCTCTACCTCCCCCCTCCCTCTCTCCCAGTCATCGTACAGTAACCTGACTAATGAAGGTAGCATCAGACCCCATTCATTTAGCTGAGGGGTGGAGCTGCCGTGGCCATATTGACCCTCACTGTTGCTGACTCTCCTCCACTCTCCTCTAAGTCATCTGTGGGGGGGGGGGGGGGGGGGGGGGCGACGACACACTATTTCCCATTATATACCGAAAAGCATTATGGCTAAACCCCTGGAAAGAATATTTTCCATTAACAATAAATAAATAAATAAATAAATAAATGAACAAATAAATAAATAATGGCCACTAAGTTTTTTCCCCCCTCGGAAAAATTCATAAATACAATGTCAAGATGATCAATAGCATCCCCCACCGGAGAGTCTGTTGTTTCCACGGCAAGAATTTGCTCTAAGTACCAATTTCAATATGTAAATGTCAGCATCGATAGCGTTTTAATAAAGAATCATTCGAGCCTCAGATCATCACTCTGGGGCGCAGCATCAATCACGTCGCAGGGAGCGGAGCCATGACAAATAGCTTAAATCCGCAGATCAGCATTCACACAAAAAAGAACGTCTGTTATTATGGGAGCGCCTTTAACTGATTGTGTAGGTCTTATGAATGGTACAGACAGTATTAGGGAGTAAGATTGTGTAAGTGTGTGTGTGTGTTGGTGTGTGTGTGTGTGTGTGTGTGTGTGTGTGTGTGTGTGTGTGTGTGTGTGTGTGTGTGTGTGTGTGTGTTGTGAGTGTGTGTTGTGTGTGTGTGTGTGAGTGAGTCGGGGGGATTGCACAAAAATAGAATAACTACTATGATAGTTTGACACCCCCCCCTCCCATCGTTCTCTGCATCCCCATTGATTTCAGGTGGCTTAGTGTCAATCTCTTTCACACTTCCACCATCCTTCTTTCATCAGCACCAACAAACTCATTCCCACCAACACTTTTATCTTATCTGCCAAATTACAGCCCGACCTCACATTAGCATTGAGATCATTCCAAAACCTTGTGTGAAGAAATTGATTCAAACTTCGCAGTTAGAGATTGAAAGGTTTGATTGTTTCATTAGTCCCTATGCTAACTTCTGTAACATTTGTTC
>NC_055976.1:12048894-12053894 GCF_018492685.1 Alosa sapidissima
TCTCCATCCCTCTCTCTCATCCCTCTCTCCCACACCACCTCTTCTATCTTCTCCTCCTTCACCTTCTCATGCTCTCTCCTCTCCACTTTTTATCTTCTATTCGTCCTCTCTCTCTCCCTCTCTCAATTCAATTCTTTCAATTCAAAGTTGCTTTAGCATGACTGTGTGGGAACAGTGTTGCCAAAGCTATTGTTGATAGTAACATATAACAACACATACAACAGCTATTGTTGATAGTTACATACAAAAAAAGACAACAACAAACATAAGAATACATAAGAAAAGAGGGGGGGGGTACAGAATTAGAAATGAACAGACGTAAATAACAACAGTAATAATAGGATGGTGTGTGTGTGAGTGGATGTGAGTGGATGAGTTCTCCTTCTACAGTAATTCGACTGCTCCTTTGTGGAGGGGCGAGGGTTGCAGGGTAAGGGGGTGTCGGGTTTAGAGGTGGGAGTCTCCTGCCTCAACACGTCAGGCATCAAAGCCCACGGAAAGCCATGTGAGAATCCCACACATTAACCGGCCTGCCGGAGGTCTCTGTGCAGGTCAGGTTTCCTCTGTCTCCCTCAGCCACATCTCTGGCAGACCTGTATAGATAATCAGCTGGCAGTACAGTCATGCAGGATCATGAAAAGCATTGTGTGTGTGTGTGTGTGTGTGTGTGTGTGTGTGTATTTGCATAGCACCGCGCGTGTGTGTGTGTGTACTGTCTGTGCGTAAGCTAGTCCAAGTGTGTCACTTGACACTGCTTATTTAGTGCATTCTGAATAAGACACTGAGACGCTTGATTAGTGTGAGTGTGAGGGTGAGCACTTGCTAAATGGCAGCAATGCAACAGCACACCTCACCATGCAAAGGCCTGCAGCTCGTAGCCTCTGATTAGTGTGTGTGTGTGTGTGTGTGTGTGTAATCCATGGAAACTTCTGCTAATGAGTCAGAGAGACAGTGACAAGTTCACAAACAAAGTTCAGGCCGTGAGTCAGGCCTTGTCCGTCTAGCTCTTCTCGCGAGCGTTTTACCAGACGTCGAGCAGCGCCCACTCCGTGTAAATGTCTCCGTCTTGGTCCATCTGCACCGGGCCCGGTGAAGGTCAACCAGCAGAGCTCCTGTGTGTAAGTGTGAGTGTGTCAACGCATGCATGTGTGTGTTTGTGTGGTTATGTGTGGAGTGTGTGTGTGTGTGTGTGTGTGTGTGTGGCACGATTGCAGAGCTGTGAAAACATAATAAGACTGGGACGGAAGGGGTCAGTGAAACACAACCGTGTTGGCAGAAAGCTGGGATGTTACGCTGAGACCGGTAGTAGGAAGTGTTGACAGGAGGCGAGCTGCAGGATTAGCATAAAAACCCACTGAAGTTTCTGTCCAGTTGAATGAGGCGGTGTAATCCCCAGTAATCCACTAAATATATGAATATCAGCATTACATTCCCTGCCTGTAAAGAACCTGTGTTGAAACCTCATGCTATACATTTCTATAGTACAAAGGTATAGCAAGGAGACACTGTTTTAGCATTACAACCTGAAAGCTATTCTAGATCAGTATTCACTATGACCCAATCAAATTGCATGCAAACCATGCAATAAGTCTGATTACATTACATGCAATGTGATTTGGAGACAACAAAGTCTGCATGGAGGGCTGTTTACTTGTTCTGAATGGAAAATGTTAACAGAACAATAATTGTGATTTTGTCATTTCTTAGGTTGACATTAGAGAGAGAGGGGGAGAGAGAGAGAGAGAGAGAGAGAGAGAGAGAGAGAGAGAGAGAGAGAGAGAGAGAGTACTGAAATGTATGTTTTTTGATTTGATGTTAGTCTAAATATACTTTTGTATGTCTGTGAATTGAGATGCATATCTATTAAATGAGAGAAAGAGATAATCATCCAAATACTCTATTTCGATCTCCATTATAGGATCCAAAGCTGGTCTCTTTTTTTCCCGTGTTTTCCCCGGGGTCATAGAGCTTCATCAGTGACCCTTTGACCTCTCCCTGGCCATCTGCGTGCTCTCCACCGAGTTCCTCTCTCCCTGGTGCTCACACACACACACAAACACGCTCCACCAAAACAGCAGGAGTCAGGGTTAGGAAGCTGCCTCATTAATTTTAATGCTGACAGTAATGTTGTAATCCGCCATGTGTGTGGGTGAGTGAGTGTGTCTCTGTGTGCGTGTCTGTGTGTGTGTGTGTCTGAGTGTGTGAGTGTGTGTGTGTGCCTGAGTGTGTGTGTGTGTGTGTGTGTGTGTGTGTGTGTGTGTGTGTGTGTGTGGTGTGTGTGTGTGTGTGTGTGTGTGTGTGTGTCTGTGTGTGTCTGTGTGTGTGTGCCTGCAGTCCATGTGGGAATTCTTTGAAGTGACTGCATAATTTAATTTAAGAACACATGAATCAATGGCGATACGATAGATTATATGGATATTGCATGTGCATGTGTGTTTATATATGTGTGTGTGTGTGTGTGTGTGTGTTTGTGTGTGTGTGTGTGTGTGTGCATGTGGTGGATATGTGCCTTATGGTATGGTGGTGTAATGGCGTGGATGTGTCCATTATGGGTGGACTTCAACATAACAAACCCATGTTGAGCTTGAGCAAAGAGCACATCTCCAAATGCAGCATCACAGACTCAAAACTGAGACTGAAGCGGCTAATAAATAGTAGGCAAAGCCTCATCATTTATTTTACACAGCAACAAGGTTAAACATAATTGGGGCATTATTATTATTATAATTATTATTATTATTATTATTATTATTATTATTATTATTATTATTTGAGGTTGATATTGTATAATACTTCTACATAAGCATTTACAAGGTGACAATTACACCAGTGCTGTGAAAACCAAAGTTTATGTGGTGTTCATTTTCATTTGAGATAATATTGTTCAATAATGTTTGGACTTTCTCAAGGTTTTTATTAGACCATAATCTGAGGTAATATAGTTTAATAACATGTTTATATTCTTGTGCAGTGTTTGCTTAATGTGAGGTTAGACACTTTGATAATGCATGAGTTCTTTAATATGTGGTGATATTGTTTAATAATGTTCTTGTGAACTAGGGGGTGAGGGTTTGTCTGGTGACATGAAGGCTTGGGGGGGGGGGGGGGGGGGGTAATTCGGGGCCCCTGCTGTCCCCCCGTCATGTGGCCATCCTAAGATTGTGCTGTGCTTTGGCTTGGGTCATTAATCATTGATGGCAACTGATAGCTTGGGTAGCCTCTTCTCAAGCCAACTCTTTGTGTATGTGTGTGTCTGTATATGTGCCCAGATGTGTGTGTGTGTGTGTGTGTGTGTGTGTGTGTGTGTGTGTGTATGGATGTGTAGGTGCATGTGTGTAAGTGTGTGAATGTGGTTCATAGGTGAGTGTGTGTGTGTGTATTTCTGCATGCGTGGTTATGAATGTATGTCTGTGTGTATGCGTGTGTGTGTTTGTGTGTGTGTGTGTATGTGTGTGTGTGCATGCGTGTGTGTGTGTGTGTGTGTGTGTGTGTGTGTGTGTGTGTGTGTGTGTGTGTGCGTATGTGTGTGTGTGTGAGCACCAGCTTTTCAGCCGTGTCAGGTTTGGCCCTGACTTTGGGGACCCTGAGCCAACCAGACAGACATGCCGGCCTCAGGGGAAATTTTAGACCTCATAGTCAACCCAAACTCTTTATTACACACCACCTGAGGGCCAGAGAGAGAGAGAGAGAGAGAGAATGGACAGAGAGAAAGACAGAGCTGGAAATAAAGAAAGAGGAGGCAAGCGAGATATGTGGAAAGAGTGAAAGAAAGAAAGAAAGACAGGAGAGAGAGAGCCAGGGAGGGAGTGGAGAGAGAGAGAGAGAGAGAGAGAGAGAGAGAGAGAGAGAGAGAGAGAGAGAGAGATAGAGAGAGAGACAGAAGGGAGTCACAGGAGAGACAAAGGTGACAGTCAGGTATTGATGAATGCCTCTAAACAGCTTGGTGCGGCGTGGCGTGGCACTGCATTGACACCGTGGCTGTGGGGGACTCTCCCTCAGGTGATCCCTCTCGTCACCGCGCCGCAGCAGCAGAGAGGCAGACAAGACAAGAGGTCCGGAGAGTTCCGCCGTCTGCAGAACAATATCCATTATTTACCAGCCGCGCGGCGCTGGAACACGCTGCCATGGCTTGCCTGCAGACTCAGCACAGTCCGGCAGTATTGGCAGTGGAGTGTAACTTAAAGAACCTAAATGACTAATATGTTTTTAATTCTTTTCTTTTTTTAAGGGTGGGGGGGGGGGGGGGGGTCAAGCTGAGGCAGAAGATGAAGAAGGGGATTTTGGGATGCATCAGGCCCAGGTCTGGATTAGTGTCGGTGCTCTAGGTGTGTGTGTGTGTGTGTGTGTGTGTGTGTGTGTGTGTGTGTGTGTGTGTGTGTGTTTGTGTGTGTTGGTGTGTGTGTGCGTGTGTCTGTGTAACTGTGTGACATTGTGAGTGTCTGTATGTGTGTGTGTGTGTGTTTGTGAAGATGCAAGTGTGTGTTTATGTGTCTGTTCATGTGTACATAAAAGGCATGATTCAGACCCAATCAGTTGGGGTTATAATTGCCTCCGCCATAGACGTTATGTTTTCTGTGCAGTTATGTGTGCTGTTTTTGTTTATCTGTTTATGTGTTTGTCTGCTGTCTAAAAGCAGGATTCTGCTAAAAACTACCTGCCTGAATTGCATCAAACTCGGTGGAAAGGTGTAGTACTGGCCAAGGAAATAATCTGTTAAATGAGTGGATCCGACTAATGGGGTGCCTTGACGAATTTAATTGCACTCCAACTAATATTTTGGGATGCAGTATTCAGTCTTTCTCACTCTCTGAGTGCCCTTCTAACTCATCTTGTGTGTGTGTGTGTGTGTGTGTGTGTGTGTGTCTGTGTGTGTGTGTGTGTGTGTGTGTGTGTCTGTGTGTGTGTGTGTGTGTGTCTGTGTGTGTGTGGGTGTGCGTGTGCGTGTGTGTGCCTGCACATGTGTCAGCAACTGCGGACAGCTTATGCCCGGGGCTTGATTT
>NC_055976.1:12058894-12076394 GCF_018492685.1 Alosa sapidissima
AAGGGGAGAGAGAAGAGATGGAAGAGAAGAGATGAGGGGAGAGGAAGAGAGATGAGAGATGAAGAGGGGAGAGATGGAGAGGTTCCATGAGGAAGATGAGATTGGAGGGGAGGATAGAGAGAATAGCAGGGGAGGAGCAGCAAGCAAAGGAGTGGAGAGGTAAGGAGTAGAGAAAATAGCTTCTTTCTTCAGACTTAATAGGTCCTAATCTAATTCTGTATCAAGAAGTAATAGCCCACATTTGTAGCCTAATGCCAGCCCGAACTTGGCCCCGCTCACAAAATGTGAGGTTGGAAAGTTCGGTCTGGATGTTGAGAAGCAGCTCTGATTGGTCCGAACAGCTCTGGTTTGGGCAAAGTATTTGTATGATAATGGACAGATGGGCAACAGTTCCTCATCTACAGTATCACGTCACCTGAACACGCTTCGGTTGATTTTGTTTGCAACGAAAACGGTGTCGCTAGAAGCTAGACATTTAGATTACACTACCGTCTGTTGTACGAGATATTGACAGCGCAAAAAACGACCAGAAAACAATGTTAAGGCATTTGTGGAGAAAAAGGATGGTTCGGGTGCTCTTCTTACAGCTCATGGTAGGCCTAAGCTATTTTGTTGCTCTAATTGGTTAGGTCTATCCAACTGAGGCATTTCCCCCTATATCGGTGGACAGGGGCGCAGCTACCCATTTTTTGAGGGGTATGCAACAACACATTTTTTTCGCAAAAAAAAAAAAAATAAACAACTAAAGTCAAACAAAAGGCCAATAATGTATTACATATTATTATCTTTTAAGAAATTCTGCCAATTTGAGTGTATTGTTAAATGTCGCAGTCACTTTAAGAGAGTCTAAACGGTTCTCATAACTTCCTTTTGCCAGCTGTTGCTCACAAAGGATAATCCAACTCTAGCCTTTGTTTGCGCCACATTGACAGCACAATATTAAGTTATTACAAGGAGTCTTCATTGTTAGGAAATGGAAACATAATGAGTTGTTGCTAGTGTGACATTTCTGTTTGCAGTTTGCCATTAAAAGTGCAGTATGAGCATGGTAGCCACCTAGCTATCTGAATGGAATCAGCTATTCCAATCAGCATTAGCAAACGCTAGTTAGTCTGGTAACATGAATAACGTGAACATGAAACGTGTGCCTCCAAGCACAGACGTCACACTTTAAATCATACCTGTTGCTTTTCACCATCCACTTATTTAACTACTGTCGCATCCCTTGACATGCCATCTCATTTTCCCTTTCTTTTTCTATTTTTAGCCCCGACAGCTTTTTTGCTTTATCCATCTTTTTCCATAGACGAAAACTCACTACTCGTACCTGCTCACTCAGCGCTCACGGCGCCCCCACTCCCTCTTCTATGTCAAAATTCTATGATAGAATCTTATGAGAGAGGGCGCCTACTCTAGCCTGTTAGTCCTCTAAAATGTCATTTAACATTGAGGAAATGCAGAAATTTAGAAACGTACAACAGTAGCTACTTAGAGAATATACAAATATATTATTATTATTATTATTATTATTATTTTACCATCGTTTTGGCGCCCCCATGGTGCTGCGCCCCTATGCGTCGCATATAGTGCATACCCACTTTTTGCGCCACTGTCGGTGAAAACATGCCCCATAATCACGTCAGACTCAAATTCTGACGATGTCAGACTACCACATTTGTACATTTAGTACTTCTCTTTCAATTGAAGACCAAATGAATATCACTTATACAGCTATACAGGGATCACCATGGGATTGGTAAGCGCAAAAGGAACACAAACATGAACTGAAATGACAAAAGTCCCACAAAGTAACAGACATACGCAGACATACGCATCATGTCCTCAGTTCACTCGGAGGCTTTAATACCCTCCTGCCCCTCTCGACCTCTCAAGGCTGCTGTGATACAACAAAAACTTCACTTAGAAAAGTTTGTTGGATTCTAGTCATTATGAATGTGTGTTTAAGGTGTGCGTGTGTGTGCGTGTGTGTTTGTGTGTGTGTGTGTGTGTGTGTGTGTGTATGTGTGCCCCTTCAGGGACATGCAGTGTGCATCTCTGTGTCTATTTTATTTTTCATCATTTATATACTGGTCTGAAGGCTACTTTTCTGTTATAACCTTCTATGTGTTCTGAGGTGACAGTTGAGGTGACTGTCTTCATCCTTCCACTGTGGCTTACCGATCCCTCTGTACTGTATATTTGTATAATTTGCTTGTTATTTTCCCATTTAGAACCATGTATTGCTACTTTCAGAAAATGTGGTATACAAAGATTGATTTGATTAGCCTAGAAATCTATACGCACCCTAGCGGCAGCAAATTACATTTGCTTCCAGGGCTAGTCTAGCAACTCTCCTTTGGCTTGTGAGCTAGAAAAATTAAACTTCTATCAGGCCAATCAAATTGTGTATAGAGTAGTATAGGCGGGCTTAACATAATGATTGATGGCAGAGTTGCAATGGTTTGGCTTGAATTCCCTGCTACTTGAAAACAAAGAAGATGGATGTTGCTGTTGGCCAACAGTGTGACACGAGTTAAGCTTTTTTTAAGTTGGCAAAAGTTTGAACTAGCCAACTAGCTCCGCTGGTAGGAAAACACATGGGACTCATAGCGCTGTCCTATTGCGTGCAGAGGGAATTTGAAAGACAACCGATTATCCCGCCCCTCGGACTGAGCACTGCAAACGGTGAGTGCCCAGACCCGACATTTTAATGTGGGTCTGGCTCGTCAGGCTATGATTTGATTCAATTTAATTTTATTCGATTTGTGTGCGTGTAGATGTTTCTCCATGAGAATGTGTATGGAACTAGGGAAGTAATGTCTACTGTATATGAATGCAAGTGTTCTAGATGTGTATAGTGTAGATACAGTATGTCATTGTGTATTTACAGGTTTGCATATTGTGCATGTTAGTGTGTGTGTGTGTGTGTGTGTGTGTGTGTGTGTGTGTGTGTGTGTGTGAGAGTGTGTGTTTTACACATGTGTGGCAACCTTATCTCAACCCCAGTCATGAAATAGGTATTTTCCGGAGTCCTGATGAGGCAGGACAATCCCTCACTATTTAGCTCATCATAGGCTGGCCTGTCCTCACCCGCCTTTTAGCCACATATTAGCTTATGCCTGACCCCTGACCCCTAGAGAGAGAGGTGGATGAGTATGAAGGCATTGTCTTGCGGAGTGCAGAGGAGGCCAGCTGCCTGGGCCACGTGCACACACACACACACACACACACACACACACACACTCACACACACAGGAAATCTGCAGCGCAGCACTAATATGCTCCTTCCCCCTCATGATGACGCTAATTACATTTCCTGCTATTAATTGTATAGCGTGAAATATTTCCGTGGCCTCTGTGTCTGCATGTGTGGGTGCATGTGGATGTCAGTGAGCGAGTGTGTGGTTCTGTCTCTCTCCTGTGTGTGTGTGTGAGCATGTATGTGTGTGCCTGTTCAGGCAGAGGATGTACGGGTCACGTAAAGGACTCATCTTGCATTTAAAATGTAAAAATTAAGCGCCCCCCCGCCCCCCCCCTCCGGTCCTTCTCCTGCTCCATTTTATGGTTTATCAGTGTCCTGTGGGTCAGCCCAAAGAAAGTCTACAACCAAAACAACTTCCTTGACAATAATCAGGGTGACTCAGCATGTAATTGCATACATTTGTTTTCCCGGCTGCATCCATTTATTACTTATTTTTTTATTTTCTTTTAAAAAAAAAATAACAATCAACTCAAATAATTATGCCTCTGCACCCAAGAGCCTGCCAGCTGACAGATGCTATTGAGAACAACATTGTTTTTCATCTGATTTAAACCATCGCTGAAGATGCGGACACTTCTACCGCTGCAGTGTTTGAAATATGTTTATGTCAGAGTATTGCATTATTACATAAGGTTTATTGTGCTTGTGTGGTGACGGACTTTCAGTTGTGTGATGCCTATGCGGTGTATGTACGATGTATTGCCATTGGCTGTGGATGGTCTACAGCTGTCCTACTCAAAACATTTGAGACATTTTCATACATTTCAAAACAGAGGCAGGACACTGGTCCATATTGCATAAAAACAGGAAGTAGCTACAGCACAGTGTGAGTGGGTGGGAGAGGAAGGAGCATGCAATCTGTCAGACCTGTGAAGGCATTGTTCTCATTTCTGCTTGATGCAACACACCTGAGAGCCACTTCCTCTAGCCTAAAGGTACAGGGGCATGCAAACACACACACACACACACAAACACACACACACACACACACACACAGATTAATGATACCCTATGTACACACACATACACTTGCATGTTATACTTGACTGTTCATTATATTGTGCAGTCAGATACTGTGTGTGACACACACAGCCCTGGAAGCAAATGACACACACACACACACACATGCATAGACACAAATACAAACTCACATGCTGCCACACACCCAAACAATATGATTTTAACCCCACATGCGTTTTCATACATTTTGCATGCACCATACTAATAAATGTACTAGCAAATCCCCGAGAGAAATCTAAACACATTAACAAACGCTCAGCTATTTATAAACATCCACCCACCCACACAGACGCGCACACACACACACACACACATATTAAAATGCCTATGCTTGAGGTGATGAATGCGCCTAGCGACAGCTTGCTACGCCCCGGGTGACTTTTTCCATGTCAACACGGCTGTTTCTAAGGTTTTAAGTTTCACCCTCCAGTTGCTAAGTAGGTTAAAGTGAGCACTATTCAGTTAATAGTACTTATTCAAAACAGCATGACAAATGGCTCCACAGGTAAACTACAGGCTCTTAAAGTCAGTCTTATTATGACCGTCGCTAGCGAAGCTAGCGAAGCGGTCATATAGGGATTGTCAAAGTTTTTTTTTTTTTTTCCCGTCATCTACTTCCTGAATTTTTGGTCAACGACACCCGGGACACCGAACCACCGGGGCACATGAAATTTGGTGGGTATGTAGCCCCACTAGACTTTTACGGAAAAATTTTGTTTCGTCCCCGTGCTGGGCCCCCCGAACCGCAAAAAAAGCAGTTTTTCCTAAATAACTACCTGAACCGTGGCACTGAGGATGAAGAATCTTTTATGGTATGTTGGTCTCAAGGGCCCACATCAATCTGGCCCATAATCACTCATTTGTGATTTGCACCCCCCCCCCCCCAGTAAAAAATGAAAATGCAATATTATTCTGCTTTAATCGCCCCTATCTTCAGTTAAGATGTTCAGAACTACACCAAGTTTTATGTGTATGATTGACCTGACATTCTCTGGGGGTATGCCAAGTTTCGTAGAATTTCATCCATGGGGGGGTCTAAAAAAAATTAGGTTATGTGTACATTTAGTGACTGTACACTCATTGGCCTGTAGATGGCGGTGCACACATATACACATGCACACACACACAGGCACCTACATACTATCGGTATTAGAGCGGCCGATACATAATTACAAATTTAGTAGGATTAAAAGAAAGCCAAAATAAATATTCATCATCATCATCATGGCTGCATTTCCAGTATTGGCGATAAGTCATTTGTCCACTAGATGGCGCATCGTTGCAGTGAGACGTAATTTTGTTGGAAGTTAAAAGTGGGTTGGAAAAACAATGGACACTTCCTACAAGGACTTTAGTTTACCGCAGAGAACGTCTAGTAAGGATAGGATGATGTTCACATGAAATGTAATTTCAATTTCTTCTTGAAGCCGAAATAAATCTGAGGATGTTTATCGGACATGCTTGGTTTTTACTGCAGGTACGTTAATCTTGTAATATCAATAAGGACCTAGGTAATGTTACCGTTAGCGTTGGTTGAGTGATGGAGGCATTTGATTGATTGCATTTGTAGAAAACTATAAATGCGGTTATACCAAGCAAATGTATAGCAGCACTGTTTGTATCTTTCGACTGTCATTTGTTGCACGTGCTACAAAAATCATTCTGTGCAATGGAAGACTTACCAACGTTACACCGGTCTGATACAGTTTTGCCTATACATGCGTGAGACTGAGACGCCTGTTTATTTTGTTTTAAGTGCGTGCAGGGTGTGAGGGGGGAATCGATGTGCTTTGATTCCAGCTTGGTAGTTGTAGTCTGTGAAATTAAAAAGCACGTGTGTGAAGTATCCAAACAATGACACCTTCATTTCATTATGGCTGCTTTAGCTACACACCTTAAGCTACTGTGTAGTGGGTCCCATTTAGAAGTGGCTACTTCATTCGCGCTTTCCCTGACTCATGGAGCTGTGTGAAATTTATTAAATTTTATCAACTTTTCGCCACGATATGGCAGTTTAAGTCCGCTTGATACTGTAAGGCGTAAGCCATTGGTTTCCAAAGGAGATTTTATTTGTGACGCCAGCATAGCCTATTGACAATTTATGTTGTAATAAATAGGCCTACCTTATAAGCCTACCTGTAGCTTAGGGAAGCTAACAGCTTTCTATTAGGATCTAGTTTGTTAGTTACAGTTTTGTCATAACTCCCTGATGCATTTTTGCATTTAGAATAGCCTGCAGAGCGTGGATATCTCAATCGGAAAATTAAACAATATCGGGTGCCTATGGACTAGGCTGGGTGAACCCAGCCTGATCTGCCCGCTATTTATTTTTTGATTTCTTAAAAGATTGAGCTTGGTCTGGTGAAAGCCAGATTAGCCATGGACCTCAGTTACACAATGCAAGGGAACATGAATCAGCCTATATTTGCACGAACAATAACGGACAACAGCTCTTCAACTTTGGCCCATTAAAATGTGTATAAACAGTCTAGCGACGCATTTCATCAAGGCCCATTTGGACATGTCAGTTATTTGCACCACTGGTTAGATGTAAAACAGCATTTTGTTTCAGACTACTGTTATTTAATTTGTGCATTGACAATAAAGTATTACATGAACTAAAGATGACTAAAATCTTATGTAGAAGAAGAAACATTCACAAAAAATCCATCCATCCAAAAATGACCTTTGTTTTTGATAGCTGTTGAAAACGGCATGGAACTGACAGAGATGTTTTTGTTTATAAATAAATAAATAAATAAATAAATAACATTATGCTGATACCTTTTGCTTTTCCCAAATACAATGTAGCCTACAGGTGTAAGTGACCTTTCATCAATCCAGTTGCAATGGATGAACTGTGATGAACTGCCCTACTTGTGATTGTTTAGAGATTTTAAAGGTTTTATATCAATGCTACATCTTCTTTGGCTAATCTACAATCTATTAACCTTTTCAGCACCAGTAGGCTACTTTCTGTGCAGCCGCACACACACACTCAGGCATGCCAAACAAGCATACACAAAAGTTTCAAGAGTGGGGGATGGAGTAAAATATGGAGACAAATTGAAGTGTGATATATTTTCGCGGAACGGATGTACAGGACTGCGCGGCGGTCATATTTTGTACCGCTATGCGGTACATCTAGTTATTATTATCATTATTACTATTATTGCAATCTCTTAAAGGAACACGCCACCCACTGTCAGTAGTAATATATGTTCTTACCTTAACTTTCACGAGTTGAGTCATACCACTCCCGTGTCGGTACGTGCACTCAAACGCTCTGGTGCGGGGCACGAATGTGTTAGCATGTTGCTATGCTAGCGGGCTCAGACTAGCCATAGAGAGAGGAAGATAGCAGTAATCAAAAACATCCACGTTTTCCCTACTTAAATACAGTTGCACGAGTAGTTGATAAAAATGTGTAAGGTCACACAACATGAAACGTGGCGATTTTCCAAGCGAATAAACAGGAGAACTGCAATGTGTGGCGCAATAGCACTTGGGAGTACTTCGACCTAGCGTAGTAATATTAATTAACACCTAATTGTAGATCCTATCCACCACAGAGTTTAGAATCCATGCTTGATCGACCCCTCAGCCTCCCCCTCCCCTCTGAGCGAGAGAGAGAGAGGCACACACACTAGAGATGCGCGGATGGGCTATTATTTCAACCGTAACTGCATAGCAAAACTTATCATCCATCTGCCATCCATCCGCACCAAAGTTTTTTGACCAATTTTCAAAAGCGCACCTGCCCGCCATCCGCTGGTTGTTTTAATGTATATGGGTGATGCGGCGCTGCTGACGTGAGGCTAGAAAGCTCTTGCCTGTTCTAGAAAGACTGATCCAATGCAGCAAATATATTAAAAGTCTCTGTCTCAATCTCTCAGTCTCTGTCTTGCAAAACAGTCTCCAAATAAAACGCACATCGGCCTGTAGCCTACAATTTTATCATTGTAATAAAAAACACAATTTGGCACATAATTTCAACATGCTGCTATTTAGCCTACTAATTAATGCCTATTGTACTTTATTTTTTGCAAAAAGAAAGAAATCCTTGATAAAATAACAAGTCATTCACATTATAGGCTACTTTACGCACTGTCATGTCAGGGTGACACTATGACAAGCCTGTTCTGAAGACTCTCATTCATTTTGTCTGCATGGGAAGAGAGCACGTCTTTTTCAGACAGACAGCGCAATTCATTTTATACCAGCAGGCCGAACGGACAAACTATGGCGCCTCGATATTAAAGAAACGCCGACTCCATTCATTCCGAAAGTCCACCGCACAACAGTGCAACGTGCATGTTCACATTTTTAGTAACAACAGCCAAACTTGTCAACTTGTCAAGTTTTCCGACTATTTTTCTTACCTTCTTTTTTTCGCTGTGGATGTTATTGAGCTTGTAGAAGTTTTAGCTCTTACGTTCTGAACATCTCGCACTGCCATCGCCCGATGTAATTTCTTTTAAATGCCTATTCCCTGAATGGTAGGCTACAATTACTATGTGTTTTATATATAATATCGAAACAAAATAACCCAAGCAGTCTCATCTACGAGATGTTTACACATACACACACATTCACCTCCGTAAATAGAACCAACTTGATGTTGATTTCAACCTGTGCTATATCCTAGATGAGACTGCCTGGGTTATTTTGTTTCAATATTATATATAAAGCACAAGGCGTGTTCCTTTAAATGTATTGAAATTTGTGCGTTTTGATTCATGAGCATATGCAGTCTCTTTCTTGCGCTCTCTCTCTTCTCTCTCTCTTCTCTCTCTCTCTGTGGATGGATGGAATTGTGGAGAGTAACATTTCTCTTTGGTGACACCACACATGTGATGTATTCCACCTGATAGCTGGCTGCGTGCTGTGACATTTCCTCGCCTGTGTGCTTCCACACTTCCTAATGTGTGCACCCCTCAACCCAAGTGTGAAATCTGAACAAAGTACAACACACACAGCTGGGGACAAGAAGACTTGCTATAGGCACGCTCACAACGCACACTGCAGAACTATCTGAACTGTGAGAAAGCCGAGACAAAAACAATCATAACTTCAGACATGAATGTCACAACGAGGTTAGCAGCAGTTCAAGCCTATGTGTCAAAACATAACTTGAAGAGCTCTCTGCCTGTTGATATTTGTGTTATAAGGACTTACACCAGCATTAACAATAGCATTGATATATCTTTTATGATAGACGACACCTGCTGGAATCCGCTATTGTACATGCTCATGATGAAATGTTTAACAAAGTGTCGAGCAGACTTGAAAATAATCATGTGAGAGGTATTGATGGCTTCTGATTATATTATTCTGATTGGGCTATAACACTCAGTCATTCTTGTATTGATTCCAGTTCCAGCTGTTGCTCAGCTAGATGACGAGGTCAGTGGTCTCCTTGCTCTCTTTCACATGAAGAACAATTCCCCCTGGTTATTGTGTGTGATGTACATCTTCTAGTGAGGCTCGGTGTGTGTGAGTGTGCAGTTATTGTGTGGGTATTACAGTGGCTGTGTGTGTGTGTGTGTGTGTCAGGGGCGGAGCCAGACATTTGAAACATTGGGGGCTTAACCCAGTGTCACACACAGGAAGGCTAGGGGGGTCCGGGGACATGCCCCCCGGCAGAACATTTTGAAAAATAACCAGTGCTTCACATAAGGGGGACTAATTCAGTTGGGGAGGGGATACATTTTACAAACTGAAATCGCATTTTACTTATAGGCCTACAGGCGTCAATGGGAGGACACTTACACTTACATGATTTTGGTTTCGATTTTCTAATTGGAGTAGCCTAAGTCTTTGTGACAACACGTCATGATACATTTGATAATGTTTGATCGTTGTTTTGGTATGAAGCATCTTTTACGTAATGAATGTGCACTCTGTGAAAGTAGCCTAACCTAGGCCTATATGCGCTCTGTGTCTGAGCTGTCTGTACACGTCCGCAATTAATTGCATTCCTCAAATGGAGAACACATCAATCCCATGGTATTCTTTGCCCTAAAATGCATGAAACATGCAAGTTCAAAATCCCGCTGGTAGCCACGTTACATCTCCGTTTCATATTTGCCTACTAACCTACAATAAATGAATTGAACTGACAACAGCTAAATCTACTGATTCGGTCATTGAGACTACAGTACAACAAACTTTCTGTCTTTCTGAAGTTTATTTTTGTATTCCGGGTACAGTAGCCTAATTGCCTAATGTCTTGACGGCTTGCTGTTTAAACTGACTGCGCCGCTCTGAACTTTCCTGCCAGGTTTATGACGTAAAACATCTCTGGCATTGCCTAAACTCATCGTGTGGGAAATCAGATTATCTGTCAATATTGGGCTTTGAAAATAAGGGATATTTGCTCAGTAATAGTAGCCTACATTTTGCAACATTTATAGAGAAACCGAGGGGAAGTTAAATTAGAAATTAGAATTGTCGGAAATTGAAAACACATACAAAAAAAGATTCTGGGCTTTTGAAAAATGATTCGGGGTTGAGCCCCCGAAGCCACCCCCTTGCTCCGCCAATGGTGTGTGTGTGTGCGTGTGTGCGATTAATGTGTGGGTATCATTTCTATAGTCTCTCTCTCTCTCTCTCTCTCTGTGTGTTTTGCATGTATGCGCACGCATGTGTGCGTGAATGTCCTTTTCAGCGTCACCTCTGTTGCACCCTGCACCATTTCCTCACCCACGACCATAACAAAAACACATCTCCAAAAAAAACAACACTGCAAACTCACTCTGTTACCCTGGCAACAACCTGGCTGTGCTGGAAGGAAATGACGCGTGAGACGCCACACTTACCAGCCGTGTGTCTGGGGGAGACGGGGACCTGAGGTAGCCAGTAGACAGCAGAGAGAGAGAGAGAAAATGACACCCACACAGACAAAAGCTCCAGACAAACGTTATAGGTTTTTTTTTTATGTCAGAACCAGAGAAAATGGAAGTCTGTCCAACTCAAGATGCCTTTCGTTTTTGCACTTTTTTTTGTTCTCGCTCTCGTTCTGTTCCTGTCTCTCTATTGTTCAGAGAGGGCCGGCATCTAAAAAGCTTTCATGTTTTGGCGGGGTCGGCAGGAGTGAAAATGAGATGTCAAAATTGCCCCCGAGCGTTGCCAATTTAAATGATAAGCTGGTCCATTAGAGCACAACAAGCACTTAACATAAACGTTTCGGGGCTAGACTTCTCTTGTATCGTGCCTGGCTCCACCTAATCTGTCAAGTGCTTCTTGTCTGCGGAGGCCTCACTCAGATAAATCAGTCTGATTGGAGGGTCCTTCAAAAATGGATGGACAGCTTGTCACCATGATTGGGCAGCAATAAGGCACAATGGCCAAACAGCCACTCCTGATTGGCTCGCTCTGACAACTGTGGCAGACAACTTTTTGAGCAGCTGCTAATGGAGATGTCAATGAGTATAATGAAAAGAAGGAGGGAAGAGAAGACGACGATCATCGTTTCTCTGGGTTTTCAAAATCAAAATCTGACCAACAACCCTGGGAAAAAGCACAGGAAGGAGAACTAAAAACTCAGTGATGTCACCAAGAGGTGAAACATGTGGACACGTACACACAAATACACATACTGTACATTTCTTGACAGAGGTACAAACATAAGAAACCAATACACAAATACATGTCATTCAAATATAAAGTATAAAAGAAGACGTCAAGCACAGAAGTTAATCTGAGGTCACTAAAGTTGCCAATGCATACACTTGCTTGTGTTTACGCATTTTGATACATTCGATTTGGTCTGAGGTGACCAACAGCACTGACATGCATGTAATGTAATGACTGTGTATCCAACTGTAGATCTCACATGGTATAACCACTTAACTAACCTTTATCCGAAGAATTTCAGTGAGCGTCATCTGATTCATGCAGCCAGAAGTCTATAAACTAACTAAACCAGACTGCTTGACGGAGATGCATGACAGATGTTGCACACACACACACACACACACACACACACACACACACACACACACACACACACAGATCGGCATGTTGGAGGACCGAGGACAGAGGAGAGAGGCCGCATGTAGATATTTGGGATCTACCTTCAGTCTCTTTGGGATGCTCTTTTGTATCCCCGTTCATGGTTCCGGTTCACCTAATTTGTTGTGAAATGTTCCTCCTTTTGTTGTCTTGTTATCATGTTGTTATCATTACACAACTTTTCCAGGCTTTTGTTGCGCCTGTCCCAACTTTTTGTGAGACATGTTGCTGGCATCAAATCCAAAATGTGCTCATATTTCCAATGAAATATGTCAATTTTTTCTCCTTCATCCGTTGATATGTTGTCTTCGAACTATTCTTAATTAAATATAGGGTTGACATGATTTGTAAATCATAGCATTCTTTTTTTTTCAAATTTTACAAAGCGTTCCAACTCTTTTGGAATCCGGGTTGTACGACACAGAGGCCCCTAATAAGAATGGGAGATTTTGCTGAATGGCAGCACTTGAACTAACGCCAGAGCTGCAGCATAGCAACAGCACACCGCACCATACTCGAGCTGGAGCAGCAGTAGCCTGTGGCCTGCACTCTACATGTTTAATCCGTGGAAGCTTCTAGTCAGCCAAGTCGGAGCCACTGGGACTGTGTGTTTGTGCGTGTATGTATGTATGTATGAGTGTTTGTGTATGCGTGTGTGTGGGTGTGGGTGTTTGTGTGAGTGTGTATGTATGTGTGTGTTTGTGTATATGTGTTGGTGTATGTGTGTGTGTGTGTGTCTGTGTGTGTGTGTGTGTGTGCGTGCGTGTGTGTGTGTGTATGTGTCAGTGTGTGTGTGTATGTGTGTATGTTTAATCATAAGTGGCTGAAACAAAAGGCCCAGCATGCGTGCGCTCTGACGGCTCGTCAGTGGTGCTCCTCACCGTGATCTTCACCTGGCCTCCGTGCCAGCGCGCCTGCGTCTCCTTATTCTTGCTTAGCCAGACAGATAACTTACACTGAGTGATTACACCCAACCTGCACGGAGGGGTGTAGGGAGGAAGGAGGAGTAGGGAATGCGTGTGTGTGTGTGTGTGTGTGTGTGTGTGTGTGTGTGGAGGGGGGGGGGGGGGGTAGTTAATTACCTTGGGAGGGAACTAATTCTGAGAGGAAACAAAGCAAACAACACAAAATCACCCTCTTTAATCACTGCACCAACACAACGCTCACTCACTCAGAATTGATTTAAATGTCATCGGCTTATGACGTGGCGCAATTGTTTATGTTTATGTGTGTTTCTTGGCATCATTTTCTTCATCCTGGTCCTTTTTCCCACGATCATTTTTCTTGATCTCTTTGTTTCATCCTCTTCAGCTAGTACTGCTAACTGCTTCCTTGTCTGTCTCTGATGCTACCACATAATTTAGCTTTTCGGTGACATGTAAGACAAGTCACCAAAACACACTGAATAACACAAACAAGCAAGCGGAACAAAGAAAAAAGTCAACCCAACAGCAATCGCCACAACAAAGACAATGTTCTGACGTGGACTTCCCCCAATAAAGAATTGCAGTGTCCTTGCTGAAGCATTTACTCATTGTTTAATTTTCCTTTACTGAAGCACAGTGATCATTTCATCCCTGCAGTGCACTGTCATTGGATCAGAGTAATACCATCAGTTTAATAATTGAGTGTAAATGCTTTGTAATGGTGTGTGGTTTAGGTAGTAAGTCAAGTCATCCGATTCATGCAGCCAAAAGTCTATAAACTGACTGAGATTCATGACAGATGTTGTATGAATATAGAGCGTACACACACACCACACACACACACACACACACACACACACACACACAGATCGGCATGTTTTATGGATGAAGGGTTTTTGCCCTTCAGTTGCCAGAGTTCACGATATCAAGCATATGTCCAGCAACCCAAGTGTCTTATATGCACATGGACTCACCCACAGGCATGAAGTCATACACTCACACACCCATGCACACACACACACACACACACAACAGACGGTCAAAATCTACTACAGTATGTCTGCTACCATGGCGCACATATGGACAGCACAGAACAGACACATGAGCAGACTTACACACGCACACACAAACACACTGATGCCCAAGAGAGACATATACAATAACATGCAAATATACACACCACCCTCCCAACACACACAAACATACATTCAACTCACTCAAGAGGAATGTAATATAAATAGACACACACTCACACACACACACACACACACAAAGACACACACACACACACAAAAAGACACACACACACACACACACACACAAAAAGACACACACACACACACACACACAAAGACACACACACACGCACACACACACACACACACACACACACGCCTCGCGCTCTGATTGCAGGCAGGTGCTTCGCCATGCCTCTTAATAAAGAGCTGGGAGCGTTTGGGAACATGACAGCCTTCAGTATCTCTCCCACAAGATGGAGTCCAGCCATCCCAGCACTAATCCACCGGTCACTCGCTGCCAAGCCTCTGACGACGACGCTCCCATTGGTGTGCCAACCACATAATCATGGACATGGGCTCGGCATGACGCTTTCAAATATACTGCAGAGGGAGAAAACAAAAAAACACAGGAATTGATCTTTTGTATTTAGCTTTTTCTTCTTGATGAAGCCCGTACACATCTGTGGCTCAAATGAATCCCATATGGCCGTCAGAGGCATATTCAGCCATAGATTGTGTTGTATCAAATCTCGCTGGCCGGCTATGTATGCAAACATAGAGCTCAGTGCCTTAACTCTCTCCGTCGTTAGCTACTAAATCAATGACAACACCACATGATTAGAATCTCTGTTACTTCAGGCTATCTCCAAGTCGGGCTCTGTAGTACATTATGCATGGGTTATTAAGTATTTTAAATATGCTCATAATTTAATTTAACATCAACATGTTGTTTGTACAACTCGTTGTCAAGGTTAGATGACAAATTGTCGAATGCAGGCATAATGGGGCGTTTATATGGGAGTTTGTGTATTCAAGTTTTTCCATGATGTTTGGGTGAGTGCTCATCGCCAGAGCGGTGGCATCTTTTATGGATGAGAGGTTTGGGCCCCTCCCTCTCTCTCACCCCTGAGCCGCCAAGTTCACGAGCTCAGCATATGTCCAGGAGCAAGCTGAGGCCCTTAAAATGACACACACGGGCACGGAGTCAAGCGAGTCCTCTGACACCCACATGCAGAGCCAGCATGCTGCTAAACAAAGACGCAGGGGTACACACACACATACACAAACACACACACACACAGACACACACACACAAACACACAGACACAGACACACACACACACACACACACACACACACACACACACACACACACACAAGGCATGCAGAGGTTAAACTACCCATCCAGCCAAAATATGCATAGGCATAGACAAATGCAAACAGACACTCAGCCATAAGTGTGTACACTGTGAGCATTTGGATCTGAGTTTGCACTTGTTAGAAAGCACACATACACAGACACACACACAAGCACACACACACACACAAACACACACACAAGCACACACACACACACACACACACATTGAGTGAGTTTCCAATATGAACACAAGTAGCTAACACAGACTCCACTTCCCCATGCAACTTCAAACACACTACCCACTGTGGGCAAACATTGAGTCAGTGCTGGTCAACACTGTGTGTCTGCTTCACCGTCCAGAGCTACAGCAGCAGAGCCTGACCCCAGCCAGCCAGAGCCCATGCCCCACGGCTGGGCCAGCTCAGCCAGAGACCCCAGACCCTCTCCAGGAACATGTCCACTGCTGGGGGATGGTGGATGGTGTCTGAAGGGGGATGGAGTCCTATTCGCATCAGGATAAGATATAGCCCTTGGCAGGGTTTAGTGAATCGTGTCTTAGTAGCCAGTGTGATGCACACACAGGGATTTGTTGTCTGCATTTTGACCCATCCGTGAGTTGTGAGAAGAAACACACACACACACACACACACAGACACACACTAGGGGTAGTGTGAGCACACACACAGACACACAAAGAGCAGTCATAGAACTGCAAGGAGAGGAGTGGACATGAAGGATGCCATTATTCCATTATTTAGACTCTACTGGAGTCCCCAACGACACATATCAGAAATGTCTCTTTGGGGTCCAATAAAAGATGCTACTCAATAAAGTACTGTCCATCCATCCATCCATCCATCCATCCATCCATCCATCCATCATCATCAATCAATTCACCCATCCCATATCTATCTATCTCAAACATATCTTATGTTCTGAATTTATTTTGTGGATATGGAACATTCAAAATTAAACAAAAATCGTCTCCAAGCAACGCCTCCATCCATTTCTTTCCTACTGCCATGGAACACGGAGCCACTGGGAACATTCTACTGCTTACATAAGTCTCTGCTCCTGACAGCAGTGGACCACAGGATTAGGGTCAGTGTTGAATTTCCTTACAAAAAAAGTGCCAGTGTGCTCAGCCATCGTCAACTGGAAATGAGAGGGGGATATAGAGAGGGAGTTAAAGAGAGAGAATTGATAATAGTTTTATCGTTATCATTTAACTGTATCATTGAACTATCTCAACAAACCTTTTGCAGAGCAAATGATTGTTCATTTAGCAGTTGCTCTCCTCCAGAGCGACTTACAGTGACCTAATTATAGGGTCAGTCCCTCTGGTGCGATTCCGTGTTTAGTGTCTTGTTCAAAGGCACCATGTGGTGTCCAGCCCCGGGATCAAACTCACACAACCTTCTGATGTTCCAGTTGGAATCCCAGATTCCTGACCACTAGACCACCACCACCACCCACGCGGTCTTGGTCAGCACCAGACCCAGCTGACCGCTAGACTGCATTTGGTTTTGCTCTCTGGTAACCCAACCTCATGTTCATCTCCCCTAACTGTGCTCAGTCTTCTGCGTCGTTTTCAGCTCTAGTTATTTGGCTTCCTACTGGAGGAAAAAAAAACATGAATATGGGAATCCCTGGAGGCCCTCTACTCCAGCACAAACACATCCTTTGGCATTGGGAGGTGATGAAAATATGGAAAATATGAGTGTGTGTGTGTGTGTGTGTGTGTGTGTGTGTGTATGTGTGGTGTGTGTGGTGTGTGTGTGTGTGTGTGTGTGTGTGTGTGTGTGTGTGTGTGTGTGTGTGTGTACCAGGCCTAGGTGGAATTACTGATAAAAAAGCACATCAGTGGCATCACAGGGCAGCTCATCTGTGACCCTCC
>NC_055976.1:12081394-12087374 GCF_018492685.1 Alosa sapidissima
GTCTTTCTCTCTCTCTCCCTCTCTTTCTCTCTTCCTCCTTCTTCCTCTACATCTCCCCTCCATTCCTCTTTCAATTTACCATCCTTCCCTCTCTCTCTCTCTCTCTCTCTCTCTCTCTCTTCTTGTTGCTGTATCTCACAGGTCCTACAGCAGATCTTCCATATCTGTACAACATTGCTGAAGGCTAAAGTAGGCAGCTGGTTTAATGCAGTAAGCATGTGGAAACTGTTTTCAAAAGGCCCAACACTGCAGGAGATTCAGAGGGAATCTAGGCTGCACCAGGTCAAAGACTTTTCCCTCTATAGGCTACACATAGCATAGCTTTATGTGAGATGTGAGCCCATATTCAATTCAACATATTTTATTTGTTTGTTTGTTTATCACCTCTGAGAATTCACCCAAACATTCTGCTATAGAGTTATAGTATAGTGGGTTTGTCTGCTTTACCACATATGAGTTTACATTCATGCAGTGTGATAACAAGTTTGATATACTAGTAGATATAATACAGTACATACAAACAATACCATAGGAATTTACCATTACTATTTCTATCAGACCAGAGAATCTGAATTATTTTCAACACAATATGGGTTTCCTGGTTCCATGCACAAAGAAGACAATGACATGGCTGTTGCCTCCATGTATCCTGCAAATGATCTCAAGATGGCAATATGACATATAACCCATGACTTATGCACATTTTCCCCTTTCAACAGCAGAGGGGGTTAACCATCAGAACGTGATAATTGATCAGTCATGATGGTTTTTAATGTGCCACCATATGCTGTGGGGACAGTGGTACCATTCATTAGCCAGACCCAAGAGTGCCGTGGCTCCCACCGATCGGCTGACAACAAGAGCCTTCTTTCATTCCCTTCCCACAATCCCCTTGTGCTCGCCGGGCGTCTTGTGAGAGATGAGGAAATGAGATGTAACATTCCAGACGCACGCAGACAGGATATGATGCTGCCGCCTGATCACTAGCATCTGCGGGATGCTCGCCTAATGCAATCACATGGAGGAGTCTGGAGCCTCAGTCCTCCGCCATTTACTCTTTCACCATTGTGTTCCCCGGGTACTTTCCCCTTGAGCTAGCAGAGCTATAAGTAACAATGCTAGCTCTGGCTTGCATGTTAAGTAGTATAGTGATGCTAGCTCTGACTTGCATGTTAGTATAGTGATGCTAGCTCTGGCTTGCATGTTAAGTAGTATAGTGATGCTAGCTCTGACTTGCATGTTAGTATAGTGATGCTAGCTCTGGCTTGTATGTTAAGTAGTATAGTGATGCTAGCTCTGGCTTGTATGTTAAGTAGTATAGTGATGCTAGCTCTGGCTTGTATGTAAAGTACTGTACCAATACTAGATCTGGTTAAGTATGCTACAGTATGTACTCTAACAATGCTAACACTGGGTTGTATATGTGTGTTCAATATTATAGCAATGTTGTGTGTGTGTGTGTGTGTGTGTGTGTGTGTGTGTACACGTCCATGTGATTTACTGTACTTGTGGAGCATACCTATCAGGCCCCTGTGTTTTCTCACGGGGCTGTTTGTAAGCCCAACAATGGGCTTGGAAACAGCAGATGCCCCAAAGCTGACATCAGTCATTATTCCTTAATTGCAAAGTAATTACACTCTTATTATGCACAAACCTTGTTCTCTGTCAATAATTGCTCGCAGTGAAGCATACTCTGGATTTAGCTTTATTAATTGCGGACTAAAAATAATGCGGCACGTCGTTGCAAAGCGTGCGTGAGTGCCGTAATGGTTGCCCATTAGATAAGCGAGCCATGATGAGGTATTAGTCTATGATGGTCTCCCCAGGCTTCTCCCAGTCATTTAAACATGAACACACACCATGTTTCCAGTGAATGAGGGCCAATCCATCTCAATTAACTCATGAGCATGGGGGAGAGACCTGTGCTCTCTCTCTCTCTCTCTCTCTCTCTCTCTCTCTCTGTCGTTCTCTGTCATTCACAGGTCTCATTTCCCACATCAGGTACCGATCCCGCCTCTGATATTTGCTTTTTCTTTTCTCTCGGAAAGGTTATGTTTTATTAGGCCGTAATTATTATATGAGGCAATATACACTGTATCTGTATCTGTGTGTGTGTGTGTGTGTGTGTGTGTGTGTGTGTGTGTGTGTGTGTGTGTGTGTGTGTGTGCGCGTGTGGTTGTGTATGTTTAGTATCATGTTGGGAGTCTTCTGGAGACACAGAACACCCAGAGCCTGTTCTGCCTCTGCAGTCTAACAACAGTGCTAAATAGTTTGGTACAAATGTGTCTCAATAGCAGGCAGACAGACTGTGTCTCCAGTATTTCATTCCTACACATTCACTTAGACACACACACACACACACACACACACACACACACACACACACCTTGTCATGCATTTCTCATTTGTTTTCTTGTGATTCTCTTGCTCTCTCTCCCTCCCTACCTCTCTTTCTCCCTCCCTCTCCCTTTATCTCTCTCTCTCCCTCTCTCTCTCCCTCCTCTCTCCCTCCATCTCTCTCGTTCTCCTTTCCTCAGCATTCAGCAGATGGTATTCTGGTCGGGGCCGAGGAGGAAACAGGAGACTTCTCAGAGCGATAACAACCCTGAACCCCCCTCACCTGCCTCCCCGACACAAAGCAGGCAACCCGACAGGTACCTCTCGCTCACCATGACTTTATCTCTGGCCCCTCATCTCTTACCCCCTCCCTGCCACCTTACCTAACCCCCCCCCCCCCCCCCCCCCCCACACCTCACACACACACACACACCCAAACACACCCACACACATCACACACACCCACACACACCCACACACACACACACACATCACACACACCACACACACCCACACACACCTACCCCGCTCCGCCCCCCCCCGTCTACTTGCTCTTTGCCTTTTATCTCTATAATATGTTCCCAGTATCACACTGAGTCACTGCCCCCCCCCCCCCCCCCCCCCTGCTCCACACCTCCCTCCATCTCTGCCCTCACTTCTTCTTTTCATTTCTCCACCTCTACCTCCACCTCCTCCATATCCAGCTATTTACCTCCTGTGGCTTCTTCCCTACGTTCTCTGTATTTTTCTCTCTCTACTCATGACATCTATTTCTCCTGATTGGGGAGTATGTTCGTCTGTCCTCCCTAACCTTTTCCTTCCCTCTTCACTCGCTTTCTCCCTCTTTCTCTTATCTCTTTCTATCGCCTCTGTATCTTCTTCTTTCTCTCCCATCTCTTTACCTGCCCAGCTTCCTCTCCTGTATCTATCTATCTCCATCTCTCTCCCTCCCTCCCTCCCTCTCTCTCTCTCTCTCTCTCTCTCTCTCTCTCTCTCTCTCTCTCTGCCCCCCTTCTCTCTCTCCCTCTTGTCCATGCCTGTGCTCTTGTTAATGGCCTGTCACATCCGGAGAGTCGTGTCGAGCGTGAGCTGAGCGTAGGAGCAGCTGAATAAATACTCGCCATTAAAAGCCACATTGTCACAGAGGGGGGGGGGGAACATGCCACGGCGGATGAGCTCGCCCGCCTGGCACAGGCATGAGGAGTGCTGAGTGTGTGTGTGTGTGTGTGTGTGTGTGTGTGTGTGTGTGTGTGTGTGTGTGTGTGTGTGTGTGTGTGTGTGTGTGATGGCTGTAAGGAGATGGGGGCTGTTTTCTGAGTGAGAGCACAATGAGTGATTGTGATGTTGGGGATCTTCCAGAAAGGCAGGAGCATAATGTGATATCATTGCGTACGAGTGCACTGCATTGGAAGCCCTGGATACAAGCCTATCTCACCCTCCTCTCTTTCTATTTCTATCTCTCTCTCACACACACTCTCTCCCTGAGTTTTTCTAATTGTAGCAGGTGGTGAGAATTTTTGGGGGGTGGGGGGGGGGGGGGGGGGGGTGGTAGTCTTGGGTCTTTAGCTATAAACTCCTCAAACTCCTACCATTGCCAAAAAGTGTGTTAATACATGTGAAATGCTCCCTCTGTTTGTGTGTGTGTGTGTGTGTGTGTGTTTGCTTCTGGTGCAGTGTCACAGTGTCACCTCTTCTGGTGAAGTGTCACCTCTTTTCACCATCTTTAATTATCAATTAATGCCCAAAGGGAGGCTATCTGCCTAAGAACTGAGATCCAGGAAGTCATCACTGGAGAGATGGAGTAGGGGGGTGGGTGGGGTGTTTTGGGGGTTATGGGCAGAATGATCATGCTTCTGGCCCTGTCTCCATCTAAGGCATGAAGCAACTGTGCCTTTCCCAGTACACTCCAGAGTTTGACAGCACACACAAAAATAAATCTTGTTCTCTTGGGACGACACAAACAAATTACATGTGAATAATATATATAATGTAACGTCGGCGCACAAGACATTGTTAGCGTTCTCCCACGCAGGGCATGCTGGGATACGGGTTGAACATTTGGGGGTTTATGTCTGTATTTTGAGTGTAATGTTAGCGTCTTTATTGTAACATGTTCCCCTTTTAGTTCTCCCTCGTGTGTGATCCTTTTTGTGTGGGGGGCTGCGTCCTCCCCTGTATGTGTAGTGTGTGTGTCTACTTGACCTGCCCTGTTTGTATTGTGTTCTGTGTCTGTGTCCCTGCTCTCATTCTCAGCTAATAAACCTTTTGATTGGACAACTGTGTGTGACACTATCAAATTGTTACAATAATATATGAGGGGCCGTCTAGGCCTTAATTCACTTGGTCTTACACACACTATCATAATCTTGCACATACACCACTATACTCATGCACACTTACTACAATAGTCATTTTACATGTATGTATGAGAGGGTATAGTCGTGTATGTGAGAGAGTATAGTAGTGTAGTATGTGAGAGAGTAAAGAGTATAGTAGTGTATGTGAGAGAGTTTAGTAGTACATGTGAGAGAATATAGTAGTGTATGTGAGAGACTATAGTAGTGTATGTGAGAGACTATAGTAGTGTATGTGAGAGAGTATAGTCGTATATGTGAGACTATAGTAGTGTATGTGAGAGAGTATAGTATGTGAGAGAGTTTGGTAGTGTATGTGAGAGAGTATAGTAGTGTATGTGAGAGAGAGTATAGTAGTGTATGCGAGAGAGTATACTAGTGTATGCAAGAGAGTATAGTAGTGTATGCGAGAGAGTATAATAGTTTATGCGAGAGAGTTTAGTAGTGTATGCGAGAGACTTTAGTAGTGTATGCGACAAGGTATAGTAGTGAATGCGAGAGAGTATAGTAGTATATGTGAGAGAGTATAGTGGTGTATGTGAGAGAGTATAGTGGTGTGTGTGAGAAAGTTTGCATGAAACGGAAGGAGTTTGATTTCTCAGTTCCTGATTGGTTTGTCAATGTCACTTCTCTCTAGCTAGCCAATTAAAATCAAGGAAGGGGCGGGACCTACACTGTCAACAATGTTCGTGTAGACCTAGTGGTGGAGGAAAAAATCAGATAAGTCCTATGTGACTAAATATTAAACTACTACTGCAAACCGAATGCAATTAGGCTACAAAGACATGAGGGGTGCTTATTCTATTGTAGCCTAATAGCCTAGGCTACCAGCTCCTTTTGTCTGGCGAAGTCATATTTTAGTGAACTGAGATCTGAAAGATTGCTGCCATTGCAGTTAGCTAGTTAGCTAGCATTCCAGCAACATTCCAAAAAGGACGTGCATTACAGTTTGGCTGGCAGACGCTTTTGGTAACCTTGTCTGCTGTTGCAAGTGACTCGTGAGCCTGTGTCCACATCGCTATTTTTGCACTGGCAGCCAAAGATTCTAGAACAGAGCTCCAGGCAGCGCTCATTTTCAGTAATTTCATAGTGCTGCAGGTGAAGTGTTTATTGTTGCTAGGTTACCAAACTATCTACCAGCAGCATGTCTTAATGCTAACTAACTAGCTAACTGAAATGGCAATCTTTCAGGACTCAGTTCACTAAAATATGACTTCGCCAGACAAAAGGAGCTGGCATTACAATAGAATATGTCACCCCCTTGTGTCTTTGTAATTTGCATTCGGTTT
>NC_055976.1:12100374-12105374 GCF_018492685.1 Alosa sapidissima
TTCTGATATTTATGGGGGTTAAATAGAAACTTTAATTTGGCAGAGAAGCACACACATTCCTGTGAGTTTCTGTTTATTTCCATTTCCAAGCCCTTTGCCTACTCTCATTTTCACCACCCCTTCGGTTGCCGTGATTTTTGGGTACTGTTAGGAAAGGGATAGGAGAGATAGGTAGAGAGAGGGAGATACTGTAGAGAGAGGGGGGAGGGAGAGAGAGAGGGGATGGAGAGAGAGAGAGGGGATGGAGGGAGAGAGAGAGGGGGGAGAGAGAGAGAATGCAGTGTTCGTGTTTACCATGACAGGCTGTGGAGGAGATTGGGTTAGACAGACTGTACTCTTCCCAATAAGTCGAGCCTGTCTAAAAATGTCTTCTTTCTCCCTGTCTCTGCAGAGGGTCCAGGGCTCCCTGTGAGGGCCAAATAAGTGGCGACACAAGTTGGAGGGACTGCCGAAGACTCCTCCACGGAGAAACTTCTCTCTTCTTGCATTTCCTCTTCCACCCCCTCTCTCTTTCTGTGTGTCTCTTTTCTCTTATCTCTCTCTTGTTTGGTCGTGTGTGTGTATGTGTGTGTGTCTTTCTTTCTTTCTCTCTTTCTCTCTCTCTCTCTCTCTCCCTCACACTCTATCTCTTTCTCTCCCTCCTCTCCCATCTTGTCACTTTTTCTCCCTAAATTTCCAATTATCTTCCGGCATCAGGCGGGTTATTTCCCTTTGTAAAGCACTGTCACTTCTTGGCTTCTCTCAGAGCCCTCTGTTCTTTGTTGTCAGGAAGTCTGCTAATGGTCCTGCTCTGACCCTCTCTGAGCATATGCGGCCTCCACATCTCTCTCTCCCTCTCCCTCTCTCTCTCTCTCCCACTCTCTCCCTCTCTCCCTCTCTCCCTCCCTCTTTCTCTCTCTCTCTCTCTCTCTCTCTCTCTCTCTCTCTCTGTTCCTTTGCTGTTCCTGCGCTGCTGTGATTCACACACAAGAGAGATGTTTTTTTTTTAACACATCGTCATTTATTCCCTCAGTCAAACAACTCAAAGGAAAGAAAGAAAGAAAGAAAGAAAGATGGAAGGGAAAAAATGCATCAGAGCCATCAAACAATGTAAAGTGTAAAATGCTTCAAAAGAGGTCAGAGGGTTTCCAGAACATGCCAGGCTTTTTTTTCTTCTTATTTCAGACTTAAAAGTAAAATGCCCCCCTTCTTTCCTCCATGGTTTCTTTCCCCCACTGACTTGACTTCACGACCTGTTAACAGTAAAAGGTTCTATTGCAGAGTGAGAGCAAAAAAGAGGATGATTATGCCACATGACGCTCAGGTTGAAATGTCAAGTTAGACCCCCGACGTCGATCTTCCACTTGGATGTTTTTTTCTTATGTGTTCTTTTTTGAGAGCAAGGGCCTCCACAGCTGGGGATGATGGGAAATTATGTTCTGAGAATTAAACCGACAAGGAACTCATTCACCGTACACAACATAAAAGGTCAGGCCTATCAGGAAAGCATGCGTGGTGCCGGCCAATCCCAGGTGTTTTCTTACGAGCAATCATTTGTTTTCCTAATGAAAATCCCATGGCATTCAATATCAATCTAATTCAATCAATTAGTATTTGCTACGTGGCAAGATCAACAATCACTCACTCCATGTCCCGTTTAGCCACTAATCAGGCGACATAATTGTTTTTATGAAGGTACTCACTCAGGTATTAGCCTGTCACTTTTATAACTTTAGAGCTATAGAGAACAAGGCAATGAACAGATGCTAGTGATGGTATTTTCAGTCCCAATAGTGTTGAATTACATTGGAATAATAGTTTCTAAATGTTTAGCCAGTATGCTATATTCATTTTATGAATATGTATAATATGGCAGATAGTTATGGGTTAATGTGATAATATGTAAAAACAAACTCTATAGACACACACATTATACATATTTGCACACATTTGCACTATTACTGTTTGTACTTTACATCCCACTCCACGTGTACTTGTCTTGATATTATGTCTTATTTGCATATTTCTATTTTTGTATATTATGTTGATATGTGTATATTGTTGTCTCTATTGTACAGTATGTGTCTATATTACTATTTGTCTACTAAATGTAAAAGTTACTACTACATGTCTATTTGTTGAGTGTATAGAGTCAACACCTACAAAGTCAAATTCCTTGTGTACATAAGTATACTTATAAAACTGATTCTGATTCTGATTCTGACATTAAGTCACAGTTGCTTATAATCGTCAAAGAGTTCAGCATGCTTACTTGTACTTTACATACAAACTTTTCTCTCATACTCTCCTACCTTATGATTCAGGAACTCTGTGTCCAAATATTAAAATAACGGCAATGTCTCAAAAACAGAAAACGGTAGACAGAGGAACAGGCCATTTCCTATACGGAGGGAACAGGTCAGTATAGACTGAACGAGATAGAGAGAAAGGCAGCAAGAACAGAAGAGGTATAGAAAGAGAGAGGGAGTGAAGGGGAGGGAGGAGGGCGTGAGCTGATTGAAATCGTGGCCCGAGGAACGATAAGAATACTCCCATTTTCTCTTGACAGATAATGGAATGATACCTGACATCTGATTGGATCTGCCACCTGAACTTCTGTCCAGGGCCCCGGTGCTGAGCTCTGCTGTCAAGCTGTCACAAGCCCAGCTTCCTGTCCAAGGGAACGCCGTCCAGAAAAAGGGGGGGGGGGGGGGGCTGTTGCGTTAGCAGCCCAAATTAAAGAGGCACACAGACAAACCTCTTGTCCCGCGCCCAGCACCCCACTACGGGCCCCCTAGCCACCACTCAGAATGACCAGCAGGGGACAGGGGGTAGGAATGGACTCCCTTACGCATCAAAAAAGCATCATATATATATATATATCAGTATCAGATATATTATTAAATATATATTACCTTCAATACAGAGAGCATAAATTAGAAATATTAAAATATTATATATAATATTATATAAATATAAATAATATAAATATATAATATTTTTAATTGTTGGTATCTTGTGATGTTTTAAGTGTTTTAAGTGATAAAGTTTAAGTGTGCATAATCTGCATATAGTATTCTATATAATAGAGATTTGAGTTAGCGCCCCACTGTAACATGCACAGAAATGCAGTGTGTTGCATCTCAACTGGAGAGCATTGACCACTTCTGAACCCACGGACAAACGCATCTCAAAGACAGCACCCTAGTCCTCCATATAATCCCTAGCTGCTAGCGCCAACATACAGTAATCTTTCTCCTCTTAATTCAATATAGAGGCTAGCTCTGAATGACAAATTTAACCCACGATGACAAAAAAACAATACAGCACAACAAGACTGTGGTTGGGTATTCCAAGATTGACAACACTTTCATACACCCAAGAAATATATGGACAGTGAGACTTCATTTGCATTTAGATTTACCTTTCCTATTTATTGATTTTAACATTTTTTTAAAACACTTCACTGGAAAGAGACTTCAGAGTAGAGAAATCAATGGGTTTGAGTGTAGGCAAGAGCACTCATAGAGTTGAGTCTTTGTAAAGCCAAAGGCATCTTGTGCAAATGCTTTACTGTATGGGCAGAGAGACATACAGCCACTATCAATCTGTCAATACAGTCTGCAGACATTTTACGTTCCAAGATTCTCATGCACTGGGAGGAGAGAGAGGGAGAGAGAGAGGAAAAGAGAGAGAGGGAGAGTGGGAGAGAGAGGAAAAGAGAGAAAAGGGGAAGAGAGAAAGAGAGAGAGAGGGAGAAAGAGAGAGAGGAAAAGAGAAATGTCATGATCTACTATACCATTCCAGTGACGGATTGAGTGTCCTTCAGGGAGAGGTGGAGAGAGAGGGGGGTAGAACCAGGAGGGTCAGAGAATTAATAGAAGATGAAAAATTAGTGCACAGATTGAAAACTACGGCAGTGAATCAAAGCGGATCCAGACTTAGCATGACACCTCTGCTGACACAGTTGCTTTAAGACCAGACCAGCATCAGTTACGCCACACATATCTATGCACACATCTCAACAGACACACTGACTGTGACTTGGCCATTGTTTTTGTTCTTTAGACGTCTTTACTGCACATAAAAAAAAAAACGTATGGCTGCAACATGGATGACATGTACTGTAGTTTACATTTGGCGAAGCTTAACGAGCTGAGATGTCAACACAACGTCGTCCCTCTCATTCGCACGTCCCTCTGTTGCTCCGTATGCTCGTGTTAATTCTGATGTTTGATCGTGACAGTTTTGAAAACAAAGTGAATACCACGGCAGAAAAAGAGATAGATAAATGAAGCAAATGTATACATGCACATACACATCTTAGCAGCGAATCTCTAACAGTGGGCCAAAATGACACGCTTTCCAATCTGTTGATTTCCTATGGAAAGTCTCTCATTAATGCATTTATGTGTCAGAGTCCTGGGGAGATCCCATATGGCCATCATTATCAAGACTGGGCTATAAATAGCAGATGGCTCCATGATGGCATAAGCACAGTTCTCAGACAGAGTTAGATAGATACCCAGTCCTACGCATATCCAACCCCATTCTGAGTGCTGCTACACTTGGGTGGCGCTTTATACTCGTGCAGTGGTGTCTCTGCTGTGTATGTGTATGGCTGTGTGAGAGAGAGGAAGACTGAATGTGTGAGTGTGTTTGTGTTTGTGTGTGTGTGAGAGAGTGCATGCGTCTGTTTGTGTGTGTGTGTGTGTGTGTGTGTGTTTGTGTGTGTGTGTGTGTGTGTGTGTGTGTGAGAGAGAGAAAGAGAGAGGGAAATAAAGAGAATATGAGTGTAAATCTCTCTCTTTATCTCTTGCTCTCTCTTTCTCTATGTGTGTGTGTGTGTGTGTGTGTGTGTGTGTGTGAGAGAGAGAGAGAGTGTGTTTGAGGGCCAAGGCAGTATTCTGGTATCTCGATTAAAAAAGGTTAGCGAGGGGGCCCTGTCCCGCATGGCGGCTTGAGAAGGGCTCATTGTTGGGCCGCCTCAAAGGCCTCCTTCATGGGCGCTCGAGTGACCT
>NC_055976.1:12110374-12170374 GCF_018492685.1 Alosa sapidissima
TTGATCATGATTTAATCTGCCTATGTTTAGTTACCCAAATTGTAAACAAAAAGATCTATCTGTTTTGAGATCAATTTTTATCACATATGACAAAAAGAGATGTGACTTATTGCTTGATTGATTATTTCAGATTCCAGTTGTACTGTAGATGATGTCACCTCATAGCTCTATGCTCTCATTTCTACTGTCATGATTTGAGCACTGGGTGGGTAAGGATGAGTGTGTGTGTGTTCAGAGAGAGGAAACTGAGGACAGATGTTCCCTTTAAACATTCACCAGTGATCCGCCCCAGACGCCTTTGTGACCCGGATCAGTCACCACCCCTCCCTCCCTCTCTCTCTCTCTCTCTATCCAGCTGTGAGGCCAATGGCCGTCACCGTGCCATTGGAGTCGACTGGTGCCAAACGAGTGGCATCTACCCTGCATGCCTCTCATGGTGTGGGTAGCGGGGTCTAGGTCTATGGCCTTGTGTCGAGGACTGGGCCTCTGGGTCTGCTCTGAGTGTGTTTGTGTGTGTGTGTGTGTGTGTGTGTGTGTGTGTGTGTGTGTGTGTGTGTGTGTGTGCCTGTTTGTGTGTGAGAGAGAGTGAGAGCCTTGGGCTGCCCCATGGCACCCCACATCTGAGGTGTCAAACTCTGGATGGCAACACAAAGGCGGGTGGGAGTGTGTGTGTGAGTGAGTGAGTGGCGCCGGCGACAGTAAAGAGGTGCCAGCATCTGCAGTGTGGCACATGCAGGGTGCCATGCCAGTGCCAGCACGCCTGCCCCCCCCCATGCCACCCCGTGCCCCTGTCAGGCCCTGGCAGCGTCCGAGTCTGTCATCTGGCGGGCAGCTGTCTCTCATTACGGAAGCCAGCTGAGCCCACGGAGTGCCAAGGAGCAGCAGGGGGCCCACAACTGCCGGCCACATGATGGACCAGCGTCCACTGCACAATAGTGGCAGCCGATAGAGTGACAGATGCTTGGATGGATAGATGGATGGATGGATGATTGAGAGTGGAGAAATGAAAGAGTGATGTCTCTGCTGCTTGCCTGAAGCTGTTCGATGCAGGTGCTGACTCCTGATAGCAAAGATGTGATGAATGGGTGGAGGAGAACGAGTCTGCCTTTTGACATGAAATAAAACAAAATGAGTAAAGGACATCTCTCTGGTGACATTGTCCTCTGAGGTTGGAGAGAAATCCTCCTCATGTGTGCAGGTTTTGTGAAGGATGATATTGCTCCATTTGAGGTTAATGTCTATGAGACCTGACCTTAGCAACAGTAATCAAGACTGACCTTGGCCATCCAAATCTGAGAAATGAATACTTCTAGTGTCCTCTACTTCTTTAGATACCAATCCTGCAGTGAGGATTGTATGCTGGCATTTAACAGAGGTAACAGGAAATGAATTGCAGAGCGACAGAGCATTGTATGAATGGTAAGCATACTGTATATCCCACACTATATGGAAGTGTGTGTCTGTGTGTTTATGTGCGATTATTAATTAGAACAACAGAGTGTGTGTTTTCCTACATGTAAGCCTTTGAGCTGAGAGTGTGTTGGTTGAGTGTGTGGAGCAGAAGGAAACTTTAGAGGAGTGTTTTGGATTCTGTCTGAGTCACACCTCCCAGCTTAGCATGCGGCCGACACAGCTTAGCTTAGCGCCGGCACATCACTCACAGCCAAATTAATGAAGTCACTCGGCTCCTTTCATTAGTGGGATAGAACTAATCTCTCTCTCTCTCATTCTATCTTCCCCTCCCTCTCTCTAACTCATTCACTCGCTCTTTGTGTCGCTTCCTATCTCCCCTCCCTCCTTTTAGCTCTCTCTCACTCTCTTTTTGTGTCTCATTCTCTTGTGTGTGTCTGTCTCTCCTTCTCTCTCTGTCTCTCTCTCTTTCCTCACTCTGGACCCTCTCATTTTTTCTCTCTTCATCTCTCTCACTCGATCATTGTAGGTTTCTCATTCTCTCCCTCTCCTCTTTCTCTCTCTCCCTCTCCTCTTTCTCTCTCTCTCTCTCTCCTCTTTCTCTCTCTCCCTCTCCTCTTTCTCTTCTACACAGCCAGGCTATGAAACACACAATAAAGTAAACCCATACATGATAATCAGAGTGGCTGAGATGGCAATGTCTATGACCAGATATCTAACTCACCATTGAGCACATGGCCATTTTCATTTTGTACTTCCATTTGCAAAGGCTACAGTAAATGCAGATTTGTAAAAGTTAATGTCAAGGTTTCACCATGAACATAAATTTAATGTTGCTGAGTCATATCTTTTCCGTATTTTACCATATTTTATCATCCTTGAAATGTTTCAACAAATGGGCTCCAGGATTAGTTGGATAGTCTATGCGTCTGTCACGCTAATAATCACAATCTAACACGTCATTAAGTTTGTCCTATACAGTCTTCCAACTCATTATGAGTCCCATATTCATTTTTTTTGGAGGTCTAGGAAGATGAGAGTGAAATGTGTGTGTCATACACACACACACACACTCATTTCCTAATCTTTGGATAGCTGAACTTTTAAAAACATCTCATGCATTCCTTTCACTAATAACTTTCTGAAGTGCACACACACACACACACACGCACACACACACACACACACACACACACATCAACCTCAAATCCAATAAGGAGTGCATACCTCTTTATCACCAAACCTCACATACCTACCGTGCATAAAGGAAAACCATCTGTGTAGTGTAGTCATATCAAACGTGTTTGTCCAAATTGGCCCCGAGTGGGGAGGTGATCTGGGTTAAGCCTCCTGCCTGAGCCCATAATGGCTGAGGTTAGGCCGGGGACAGCAGAAACCTGACCTCAGATCAGTTTAGGGGGCGAGAGCGCGTCTCTCCCCAGAGTGATTTCCACAGTTCAGGATTTTATTATAACACACCTCAGAGGAGGAGGAGGAGGGATGGCGCTGACCAGAGCCCCTGGGTCTCTCGTAATCACGCCGCGAGCGCCGAGCACCGTGGTTATAGATCAGACTGGAAATGAAGTTATCCGTGTCCATTATCTTCCTTCAGCGTATCACGCTGTAACACGTCCCCCAGGAAACATTGGACAAGTGCAGAATTGTGCAGGAGGAGATTATTTTATCCACAGAACTTGTGGATAAAAAGGTGTACAGTACTCAGAGAGAGAGAGAGAGAGAGAGAGAGAGAGAGAGAGAGAGAGAGAGAGAGAGAGAGAGAGGAAGTTTGTGTGTCTGGGTGGAAAAAGTAAAACTGAGAGCTGAAGAAAAAAAAACAAAGCAAAGCAACAGAGAAAGAATGTGTGTGTGTGTGTGTGTGTGTGTGTGTGTGTGTGTGTGTTTGTGTATGTTTGCGTGTAGCAAGAGGGGAAATGAGAGCTGTCAGACAGACAGAGGGAACACGCGATAGAGAATGACAGGAATCGCCGTGTGTGTTTATGAAATGAAAGAGAGAGAGAGAGAGAGAGAGAGAGAGAAAGAGAGCGAGAGAGCGGAAGAGGAAGAAAGAAAGAGTGTGAGAAGCATCTGTATAAGATATGGGGTGATGGAGAAGGCAGGAAATGGAACAGAGGTTCTAACATCTGTCTCCATGTCACAAAGCTGGGAACTGGATGACTTCCATTCACACACTACGCAACTAATTCTAAAACTTGTCCTCCTCTTTCTCGCTCTCTCTCTCTCCCTAGCCTCAAACCATTCCCTATCTACTCCATCTCTCTTTTTTCACTTCATCTGCCACTCCATCCTGTCTCCTTCTCTCTCCTCTAATTTGAATGACATCTGTGGCAGTGCATATGTTCCGCTGGCATCAGTCTGGGGAGCAGTCTCTAAAACTGACTGATGGGCCGGCGCGGCCATGTTTATGACAGGCAAGATTCCGCTTCTCCCTCTGCACACTTTGTTTGCTTCCCCCGTCAGGAAAGAGAAGGCGTATGAAAGAAAGCAGGTGTGTGTCTTTGTGTGAGTGTGTTTGTGTGTGTGTGTGTTGATGCATGGTTGAGTGAATTTGTGTGTGTTTTTGTGTCTGTGTGTGTCTGTGTGTGTGTGTGTGTGTGTGTGTGTGTGTGTGTGTGTGTGTGTCTGCGTGTGTGTGTGTGTGTGTGTGTGTGTGTGTGTGTGTGTGTGTCTTTGGAACAGTGTCCTTTGAGGTAGCCATGTGATGCTAGAAAAACTTTTCTCAGAAACCTCCCTTCCTCACCTTTCGCCATTTCAGTGGTGAGGAAACCTTGCGCTTGTTGTCACAAGATAGGAATCTACTGTACACGTGTACATTAAAACGGTGCATATTCATGAGGCCCTGCGAGACGTCTAAAACACAAAGAATACAACGGAAAAACACATTTATCTACTCTAATCTGATAATCTGATACACCGAGGAGCTTTCACAAATATGTTCTTAAACAGAAAATGAGGTTTGTCTTATTCATGCATGCAAAGTGTTAGTGTTAGGCACTCCGGCAGGTGGCTTATCGTATAACAAGATGTGAATTTGAGACTGTCCTGTCCCATAGAGAAGCAAAGCACTCCTTCATGCCGTGAGTGTAATGCGATGCAAGGCTGGGGGTTATCTTAACTCTCCCAGTGGGCGTATGGACAACATGCATGAAAAGGGGGAGGCATTTGAGGACAGTGACGTTAAGATGGAAGCCTGGAGAGTGCTGTGACTTTAAACCCTTTTACTCGACCTTCCCTGCAGACAAACACCCCATGTGTGGTATGTGCTCACGCAGAGACACACAACACACACACACACACACACACACACACACACACACACACACACACACACACACATATACACACACATACAGAGAGAGAGATAGGATCCGCAAATCAACAGGATTGGGGAAAAAACATATTTCAGCTTTTATCACAGAAGAGGGACGGCCCGGAAATGAAAGAACACCGACTAAGGGGAAAGAGGAGGGGAGGAAAGAGGAAGAGAAAAAATAAAATAAAGGAAAAAAGACAAATCTAGACTTGAGTCAGGAATCTGCTTTTCATCATTTGGCCATCAAAGGAGGTCAGGAGGCATGGCTGAAGGTGGATACTGTATGTGTGTGTGTGGGTGTGTGTGTATGTGTGTGTGTGTGTGTGTGTGTGTGTGTGTGTGTGTGTGTGTGTGTGTGTGTGTGTGTGTACAACTCTCTCTCCCTCTCTCCCCATGTGCTGGTCAGGCCGTAGCCCACAGGATAAAAGGCCCACTCAGCACAGTCAATATGACCAGACATTTTTTTTTGTTCTTTCTTTCCGTTTTATTTCATATAAACGCTGTCATCCGTCTCCCGGCCGAAGATGAAAAGGGCTGTTTTGGGCCAAGCACTGGGCCTCATTTGTAAAGTCCGACTGGGGAAACGCCTGTAGCTCAGCCTGCCATGATAGAGGAGGGAGAGAGAGAGAGAGAGAGAGTGAGAGAGCGAGAGAAAAGAGGGGGGAAATACAGTTAGATGGATAGATTAAATCAGTGTAAGAGAGAGCATAGAGACAAATGGACTAAAAGTGCAATCACACAGTCACAACACATGTGCACGCACACACACACACACACGCGCACATGCACACGCACACACACACATGCTCAAACATACACACAAATACATGTGCAATCACACACATGCATGTGTGCATGTGTGTGCATGTTTTACAAATATATGCTAAAAATGACATAAAACACGTTGAGTGTGTATGTGTGTGTGTTTGTCTGTGTGTGCCTGTTTACACATATTAGCCAGAATGAAGTGCAGTCATTACCCCATTATAAAATCCTTGGTTGCTCAGCACGTTGAATGTGTTGTGAGTTGGTATGTGTTTATGTCTCTCTGCCTCTGCGTGTGTGTGCATGTGTGTGTGTGTGCGTCTGTGTGTGTGTGTGTGCATGGAGGACGAGTGTTTATGTGTGGGGGCGGCTTATTTTTGCCTCCACAGCGGGGCTAATATGGCCGCCGTGTGCTGTAAAAGGCGCGGTCATATTTATTTGGCATGCATAATGTAGTGGGTTCCTGTTGAGTCTCCCAGGGCCTACTCAGCCCGAATGAATGAGTGGCTCATGGCTCATGCCCTTCCCCATCCAGCCTCTCCACACACACACACACACACACACACACACACAAACACACATACACACACACACACACACACACACACACACACACACACACACACACACACACTCCCTCCTGCCTTTAGAGGAGTAGAGAAGAAGGGCTTTTCGTGGGCAGCAGCCAGGAGAATAAACACTCTCCAATGGTGGCGTGAAATCGGGAGAAGGAAATTGAAAGTATCCGGGATCAATTCAGGCCTGTATTAGCATTTAAAAGGAGAGTTGAGCGAGGGAGGGAGAGGGAGAGAGAGAGAGAGAGAGAGAGAGAGAGAGAGAGAGAGAGAGAGAGAGAGAGAAAGAAAGGGAAGGGAGGAGGAATGTGAGGGGACTGCTTGAGGGGTGTGTGTGTGTGTAGGGGGTGGGGGGGGGGGGACTGAAGGTGAGAGTTTGACTTTACTCAAGACTTCTCATTCATTGACCACACAATGAACTATCTGTCTGTGATGTATAAATGCATAAAAGATTAGATGTGCATGTGTTTTCTCTTTCTGTGTGTCTGTGTATGTGTGTGTGTGTGTGTGTGTGTGTGTGTTAGGCTCTGCATGTCTGCTTGTCTTTTTGTCTTTGTTGGTCTATTAGTCATCACATGTTTTGCTGCTGTGTGTATAAATGCACTTCTCTCATGTTGTTATATTATCATATCTCTCACATATGTGACCCTGCAAGGCGAAACCAGTCGTTTTGGTCAAATTTACAAAATTAAGTTAATGTGCTCACATGAATGGCCATTGACTAAGCTTTCCAACTATATGTATATCGAGGGTATTGCAAAAAGTATCACTAAGATAACCGCATCCAAAGTTGGCATGGTTCTCCTGTCACAATACGCCAGAAGAGGAGAAAATCTAGCCTGGTCCTTATCACCTGTGACTACGTTTCTCTTCGTCATACAGTCTGGAACAAAGTATAATAATAATCTGTCTCCGTAATGGGCGGATGCTTATTTCGAGGTTTAAAATCATTGGAGTTCCCTTAACCAATCAGCAACGTTTGGTAATGACGTATGCTGTGCGCCAGAGTTCAGGCTTTACATCGAATATAATTAATGTATTTCGGGGGAAGTAAGGGGAGAAGAAGTTCTATGTACACAGATTGTGTAGGCTAGGCCCACTTTTAAAATGTGCTACTGCTACGTCAATGAAAAACTTCTCCTGGTCCGTAAAATGACGCCAGGATATTTCTAAAAGTTCGTGCTTTTGACCGTTCGTGCCCTGAAAGGCAAGTCTTTCACATTCATATTCGGTTACATCTGCCAAGAACGATAGAGCTTACACATTGAGTAACGAGTAGCCTACATTTTAGCTCTACCGTAAAACCATATAGCGGCATGGACAAATGGAATGCTAATGTATTTAATCTTCATCTAAATAAAGTCAGGGTTTAACAGTCAAAACGTATGTTTATCCGTGACATTTGTTCACAATATGAAAGTGTACACTGTATACTGTTGAATTATGCAAAAATGTGAAATTCGACATTTTAACCTGTACATTTGTTTATCGTGGATTTTCTCAAAATAGCACTGTGCGCAAGACGACTGGTTTCGCCTTGCAGGGATCACATATTGTTCTTTCTTTCTGTGTTTGAGGGCTTGTGTGCATGTGTGTGTGTGTGTGTGTGTGTGTGTGTGTGTTTGTGTGCGTGCATGTGTGTGTGTGTGTGTGCATGTGTGTGTGTGTGTGTGTGTGTGTGTGTGTGTGTGTGTGTGTGTGTGTGTGTGCACGCGCATCACAACAGAGGGGGGATTACTCGTTGTGTGGCTGAAAAGTCCGGACCAGCTTAGCATCAGTAGGAGAGATGCTGTGTGGCAGTGATTTAAGGCAGATATTATCCTTCACACCTAGCCAGGTGGCATCACACACACACACGCACACACACACAATCTCTCTCTCTTTCTCTGTCACGGAGGGTGGCACATATGCATTGAAGCACGAAGACAGAAACATCTCTAACCACCAGAGGTGGAAAAAGTATACAAATATTGTACTCAAGTAAAAGTACCAATATTTTGATGAAATATTACTCAAGTACAAGTTAAAATGCAGATCTGAAAATGTACTCAAGTAAAAGTAAAAAGTAGTTCATTTAAAATGTACTTTTTACTTAGTTACTTTTTTTTGGGGGGGGTACCAGAACAACCAGTTTTACCAGAGACTTTCTAATGAGGAGATACAGCACTCAAAAAATCCTCCATAGTAATGCATGGGGTTAGTTTGTAACGCCAATATGGCAGTTGTCTACACATATCACAACCCTTCAGCGGCAAAACCTCGACATGTAAATACATTGAGCCAATCATGTGGTGTGTTGTGAATACAATGAGCCAATCATGTGGTGTGCTGTGAAGACATCGTGCCAATCATCTGTTGCAATCTCGCCGCTGGAGCAAGTTTGGTGTCGTGAAGCCTTACGCTCCCAGTGTGTAGCGCTGTAGCTGCAGCAACTCGAGCTAGGTAAAACTGATTGTTTCAGTTTTGTTCATACCGACAGTACTCGGTGACGTTAAGAAATGGAGATCTGTGTGAAAAATCACCGGAGTTCTCCTTTAAGTTTGAGCAGTAGTTGATTTTAAAAGTTAGTTGCACTCATCCTTGGTCGCTTTACAGTGAACAGTAATCCCCTCACAGGGAGCTGAGGCAGGCAGGCCAATGTTGAGTTGCAGATAATTTTTTTATATTTTAAACAAGCAGAAGGTTCAGCAGATTAAAGGGCGTCAAACTGGGGGGCTGGGGGGAGTGGGAAGTATAGGGCCCCAATGGAGGAGAGGGCCCTTGAAAAGTGGAATACAGGGGGCACAACATTTTCACCAGGCATTAGTAATAACTCCACACATAAAAAATCCAAACATCTCCATAAGTAGTCATGTGTAATGAAGTGGAATAACACAGGGAAAAAGTATTGAACACGCTAAGAAAAAGCACTAAGGCAAGGAAAGGGAAGGAACGAGCTGGAATCTGTAAGTAGTTAGAGAGTAGTTATCCTTTCTATCTGTGCATATTAATATAAGCTTGGTTAGTAGCCTACAGTACATATTGATGGGCTATAAAAAGGTTTTTCATTACCAAGGTGTCACACAAGAAACATTTCATGATGGATAAAAGCAAAAAGCTCTCCCAAGACCTTTGCAACCTTATTGTTGCAAAACATATCAATGAAACTGGTTACAGATGCATTTTTAAAACTTCAGAATCTTCCAGTAAGCAGCATGGAAGCCATTGTCTGCAAGTGGAAGGAACATCAATGCATCATCAACCGGCCATGCACAGGATCTCCTCGCAATATTTCTGATCAGGGAGTCAGAAGGATAGTCAATTCCAAGAGCCAAGGACCACTCGGAGAAAGCTCCAGAAAGACTTGAAGGCAGCCAATTCAATTAAATTCAGTTCTGGAAGTAACTAAAGACCAGGATTCACAAGAGGGACCCCTGGAATCTGTTTAGAACAATGGGCCAAAATCACACCTGATACTGCGACTAATACGTTTTGTCATACAGGAAATGTCTTGAAGCTGTCACTACAAACAAAGGCTTTTCCACAAAGTATTGAAGAAATTTCAGTAGGCACGTTCAATACTTTTTTCCTGTGTCATTCCACTTTATTACACATAACATGTTTGGATTTTTTATATGTGTGTTATTATACAACAATTGGGTTCTATGGAACTATTTATTTGTTTCTGATTGGCCGAGAGACGTTCCATGAGTTGGAATATCCCTGGACATTTCAACTCAGACTTTGCACAGCTAATAATAAATCACTCCTCGATACAATGCGAAGATTTGACACAATGTTCTCATCCCAGCTCTCCACTATTTCAAGCAATGGGTTACTCCTTAGCAAACCATAACGAAACAGTGCTTCACCACATCTGTGGATAAAGCCACACAGTCAACTCAATGTAAGTAAGATAAACGAGGATGCTAATTGTTCTTAGCATTGCCAGCATTGTGTATAATATGATTGTCACTTGGAGGAGACTAAGGGTCCGTTCGTTATTTATAAACGGGATCACCGGAGGGATTTTGAGTGCTTCGCTCAATAGTTGCATGACCCTTCACTGCTAGCAATATGATTTTCAACGACCCTCCAGCAGCATTTTCAAAAATGATATGACCCTCCCCGGCCAATTTTCGATGTCTTCCACCCACGCTCTTACGCGCTAAGAAAACACATCAGCTACCGCCTTAAAATCAACCTCTGCTTTCTGATCTTACACATCACACTTCACCAAGATGGTGGCCATTTCAGTAGATTTACTCACTAACATTGTTGTGGAAACACAATAAGCATGGAAACGAAATGCACACTTCCTGCAACTGCATTAGCCTACTTGAAAAGTTACTCCTCTAGTAAGTATTCACATGAAATAAAACAATAAAGCATTGAGACCATTCAACAAAGCACACTGGGTAATAACAAATTCAACACATGAACTTGTTGCTATGGACTCGTCTCTAGGCTTCCTCAGTCATTGTAGCTAAAGCCGCGAAGCTGAACATTATCCAAAACTCAATTTCTCAGATGAGCGTCAATTTGGGAGCTTGCTACACTCTTTCCTTCTCAAATGACTTGAAAAGGCCGTTTGCACAATTTAACAAATAATCACAGGGACCGAAAAATACCTAACATGATAACTTTTTCCGGGTTTATCATTTTAACGTTTCCCCGCTGTCTTGCCGTTTTAATATTTTCCCGTAGAATATCCCATATTACTGTAATACTCTCATAACATTAGTCCTGCATTCTGGCCTGTGTCTGTTTTGTCCTGTTGTTATACCTTGCCCTTCCAGTGAAACAGATGTATTCAAATCATCGTTTTGCTTGCTTGAATGCAAACTCAGAGTGATGTTAACCTAGGCCTATTTAAGTTAACGACGTGGTTGTCGTGAGAGCACGATTCATTAGCGCTTGCAGTGTTCGGCCGTAGGCTGTGCCTACGTGCGCACCTGCCAGGCTACTCAGCTAGACAAAGAATTCCCCCTCTATATTCACTCCAAGTTGGCCTGCCATAACTTAGCAACTACACTGTAGACCATAAACTGGCTATTTATATGACCAAATGTATTTGTTCAACTTTATGAAGCAGAATTACGCACTGCTACTTGGAACGTAACACATTTTTGTTGGCAGGAGAGAGAATAACAGCGATTAACAAATTGCACTTGTCGCTGGTTACCAATAAATACTATATAATACAGCAAAGCTAGAGATGGGCAGGAACAAGGTCAATTGGTAGAAATGCTTGTCAAAACGTTAGGAGCTGGATGTGTGGATGAATGAAGCACAAGTATGCTTTATGTTAAGCACACTGTTTAAAGTTAGGCTATACAAGTAAACCAAAGTTAAATTTAGCTTTTTTAGGGCTGGATAAAGTTGACCAAATGGATATAGGCTGTTAGGCGTGAATAAAGTAGGTTACTTTGTTGCTCCAACCCTTCCAACGTTAATGGGGACGAATGTTGACATTTTCCGTATTTTGCGTGAGAAACCCGGGAAATCTCCCTTATTTTCATTGTTCAATGTTGACAGAGCTATGGAACGAAAGAGAACGTTATATGGCGACAGAAATCAACAATCAAACAAGCCACTTTGATTTTTTGCTGTTTTCATTAATACAAAAGATGGGTGACCCTCCCTCCTAGACAAAAAAAAGTTAGGTGACCCTCCCCTCATCAAAGAATAAAAAGACATGACCCTCTCCTATTTTCCTCCGGTGACCCCGTTTATAAATAACTAACGGTCCCTAACTGGAGAATTACAGGCTGTGCACAGTAATATAACATTTATTCACCATAAATTAATAAAGTTGAGTGGTTCTGCAATGTAGACAATGTTTCCGTTTTTTTGCTGTACCATGTCCCTTACATGACATGGCCCATTGTCCTTGTAACATGCATTCAGCAAACCTAGATATGAATGTGATTTCAGCCCGACTTTCAACATTTCTTTCAAGAAGACATGTAAACCACCAAGACCCGTTACGAGGGATCTGGAATGTTGGTTACCTAGTAACCAAGATGCTGTCTATTGAAAAGGGAACTATTTTTTGATGCGTAAGAACGATGTCAAAATTAACATTTTTAAACAATAATGGGGTGTTTTCAGATTATTTAGTTTGTTGTAGAATTGTTGTATAAAAGCAATATAGCACTCGTGATCGTGGGATTGGTCATGGATATTCCCACGGCTGTTGTTGCCTGCGCCACTTTGCCTCCGGCCTCGTGGCTATGGCCAAACAACACCCGTGGGAATATCCATGACCAACCCCACTCTCACTCGTGCTATATTGCTTAAATATAATGTGTGGTGAAAATTTCGAATAGACTCACTGGAAGTTTAGGCTAATTACTGAAAAAAATGTAAGCGTTCAATACTTATTTCCACCATATATTTATTTTACCTGAATATTTTAACTTCCAAATTAAATGTCAAAATGAATGTCAGACGAAATGTAAAGTTTGACTGACTGGATTTTGTATACAAAACATAGTGAAAACGGTCTAAGGTCACTCTCACTCTCCATTGCTAAAGAGCTAAATGGTTTAGTCTGCCTGCACGATTCATAAGGTAGGCTAGTCCATCTTTTGTTTATTTAGTTGAGCATCTAGTAGTGGACCGCTAATTGTTGTGCTGCTGGTGCAATGTCTTTCTCCAAGAAAGCCAAGTCAGGTTACCAAAAACAAAGGCCAAAACAGGAAAAAGAGAGACATCAAAATGAGGGGAAACAACTGCTAATAAACTTCTTTCCAAAGAAAGGTGAGCACAAACGTCAAAACACGAAATCCCATGGTGTTTGCTTGAATATCTCCGCAATCATTAGTGCTAAAACGAACTGAGACAATCCATTGAAATAGTGGAAAATATACTTTAATAGGTATATAGGTTTCGTTACTTTCCACCTCTGCTAACCACACACACACACACACACACACACACACAGAGAAAGAGAGAGAGAGAGAGAGAGAGAAGACAAGACATCCAAACTTATATAACCACACAAAAACCATTACACAGACAGACAGGCAGGCAGGCAGACAGAAAGAGTGACACACACACCAAGCAAAACCCTGTGCCAGATACATCTGTAGCTGGCTCTTGTTCAAGAAGCCAGGGATTTAGAGCAAGGCGCATGAACAGGGTGTCTGAAAAGAGGCTCATGCGCTCCCTCCCTCCATTTATCCTGCCCTCCATTTCTTTCTCTCTCCTTCTCTCTCTCTGTCTCTTTTTCTCCACCCCTCGTTCTGTCCCCACCTGCCCTATCTCTTCCTCAATTCCTCTCTCATTCACATCTTACTTCTCTTCTCTTCTTTTATCACAAACTACTCATGCTTCGCTCCAAATTATTTTCTTTTTTCCCTTTTTTTTTCCCTTCTCTACTGACCATGTGTCCATTTGCTTTCAATGATGCCCTCTGCTCTGTCCATCATTCTCTGTTTCTTTCTCCTTTCTACAGTATGTCTCTCTCACCATCACCATCATTATGATCATCATCATCAACCGCTCACCACACTCTCTCTCTCTCTCTCCTCTCCCTTACACTTTTTTTCTTTTTCCAACATTCACCTCGCAAAGCCTCTGCCTCTGCTCTCTCTCTCTCTCTCTCTCTCTCTCTCTCTCTCTCTCTCTCTCTCCCTATCTCTCTCTCTTAACATCATTCTCCCCCTATTTCTCTCTCTCTGATAGGGCGTACAGGGATAGCCTTCCCTCCTCTCTGGAGTGTCAGAGTGTGTGTGTGTGTGTGTTTGTGTGTGTTTGTGTGTGTGTGTGTATGTGTGTGTGTGCGCGTGCGCATGCATGTGTGTGTATATGAGAGAGAGAGAGAGAGTGTGTTCATGTGTGTGTGTGTGTGTGTGTGAGTCCTCAGGCTGAGAGTGTGTGACAGAGTGTGACAGAGATCTGTCAGCGTGCTGCAAAAAGCATCCAGTTCCCCGGAGACCGCCCAGCCTCAGTCTCCTCACCACGGCAACCAGCAGCTGCAGCAGCATTGGAAGGCAGTAGCATCACATTCACCCACCCACCCATCCACTACCCAGCCATCCAACCACATCCACCAACCCAGAGACGCATCTACGTCACAACATCAACCACATGCCACATCTATCGCAGACATATACCTAGTGAGTGGCATCGCATTGTGACTGTTCATAGGCATCAATTGCCTACAGACACGATGAGTCAAAAAGGAATAAAAACAGATATTGTTTACGTCTGTAGGCTTTGCTGTGAATGGCTGTGAATGGCCATGAATCGTGTTTATATGACAACGTTCATACTTGTCAGAATCAGGTCTGAAAAATCTAAAAAATGAAAAGGCAGCAAAGAGGTTTGGAGAGAAAACCTGTCGAGAAATTGTGAATTCAAACACCTGAAACTCGTAGGCATGAAATGACTATCGACTGATGCATCAGAGTTAAAAACGCGTTGTTGTTGATGTCTGTGGGCTTTGCTGTAGATGGTAGCCATTGCATGTTGTTGTGTTGAAGCCACCCCAGGCATGGTTTGCATAATTAAAAGTGCCAGAGCCTGGCCTGCACTCCATGGGCCCTGCCAAATCCTTTACTCGCCTTCTGGAAGGATCCAAGGGGGAGCCGCAAGTGGGAATTGCTGCCACATCTGACACACATTAAATAAAAGTTCGAGAAGGATTGGGAAAGAGTGTGTGTGTGTGTGTGTGTGCATGTTTGAGAGAGAAAGCTTTTTTCTTGTGTGCATGTATAATTTGCACTGAGAAATATAAAATGTAAATTGACTTTTATATGTGTGTGTGTGTGTGTGTGTGTGTGTGTGTGTGAATGTGTGTGTGTGTGTGTGTGAGCAAAGCAAAGCACATGTAAAAATGTGCCAGGTCATAATATCATAGCACATCAATGGAGGGCAGACTTCACACAATCTATACGTATATTTCCGTTCAAAGTGAACCTTTGAAGCATGGAGTGCTGGCTCACCAACGTATGTGTCAGACAGTCAGAGCTGGACTTAGTGCTGCCCACTTCTAAAAGCACAGAAAGAGACGGGGTAGGGGAAGGGGGGCGCAAAGGCGACCGGGGCGCGATGCAAGATTCGGCTAATCCTTCTGGGCAAATCTCCGACTCCGATCGCTCATCACAAATTAATAACGCTGATCCAAATCTCCATGGCAACCCCGGCCCTTATTTTGCCCTTAATCGCCTGTAATGTGGCTTAATGTAGTTTCTTAACCAGGCTGGGTGCCTTTTACCAAAACACTTTCCAGTCCACACATCCAATTATCTGTCCAGCGGCGAGGCTGAAGAGGCTGAGATGAGACGGACCAGAGGCGTCACGGCCGCAGTCAAGCTGAGAGCGGTCAGCAGCCAGCGCCTCTCAATCTGAGCCGCTTTCACTGATCTGAGGAGTGAGCTAAGAGTGCAGAGTGCCAGCAGGCTTTTCAGAACTGCACGCAGGATGAAGCTCATTTAGGAACCATTATACTTCTGTGAATAGGCATCAGTAAATGATGGTTTATAAATATTAATAATAATTTACAATTATGTTACTGAAGCATTTGAAAGGATTGCAATGGATACAGTAGTTATGTATTTTAATAACAGCCCTATTAATAGAACATGTCTTCGGTTCAAAAAGAAACCACATTTGAATCACAGCTTGAAAACTGATTTTGTAAAAACAAATTGTAACTGTAGCCAGCAATAATGATGACTATAGTTATTCTATCAAGATTGCATAATATTGATATAAAAAAATTGAGCAAATCGCTTTTGATTGACCGAATGACAGTAGATGTTACAACATGCAATGCAACTTCATTTTTTTGTATGTGTCAGGATCTGGCCCACACTGTTGGGTTTGTGCCACCCTGGTGGCCATTTTGTGTATTGTCCTGTGTTTGTTTTTGCCTGTTCCCCATGTGCTTTGTGTTCCCTGCCTGTCACCTGTCTTTGTCTCCGCCCCATCTCCTTATTTGGTCTGTGCTTCCTGTCTTGTTTGTTTTCCCTCCATTTCTGCCAGGGTTTCGTAACCCTGACAGTATGTTTTCAATTTCCAACGATTCTAATTTAACTTCCCCTTGGTTTCTCTATAAATGTTACAAAATGTAGGCTACTGAGCAAATAGGATATCCCTTATTTTCAAATATTGACAGATAATCTGATTTCCCACACGATGAGTTTAGACAATGCCACAGCCGAGATGTAGCGGTTTACGTCATAAACCTGGCAGGAAAGTTCAGAGTGGCGCAGTCAGTTTAAAGAGCAAGCGGTAAGAAAAAACTATTGTCAAGACATTAGGCAATTAGGCTACTGTACCCTGGAATACAAAAGTTTGTTGTACTGTATTCATAGAGTCTCAATGACCGAATCAGTTGATTTACCTGTTGTCAGTTGAGTTCGTTCAATTAATTTATTGTAGGCTAGTAGCCTAGGCAAATATGAAACGGAGATGTAACGTGGCTACCGGCGGGATTTTGAATTTGCATGTTTCATGCATTTTAGGGCAAACAATACCATGAGATTAATGTGTTCTCCATTTGAGGAACGTAATCAATTGCGGATGTGCACAGACAGCTCAGACACAGAGCGTAGGCCTAGGTTAGGCTACTTTCACTTTCTAGAGTGCGCATTAATTACATAAAAGATGCTTCATCACATTCACCAAAACAATGATCAAACATTATCAAATGTATCATGACGTGTTGTCACAAAGACTTACTCCAATTAGAAAATCGAAACCAAAATCATGTAAGTGTTCTCTCATTGACGCCTGTAGGCCTATAAGGAAAATGCGATTTCAGTTTGTAAAATGTATCCCCCCCCCCTCCCCAACTGAATTAGTCCCCCTATGTGAAGCACTGAAGGGAAGAATTCCCCCCATTTTAAAAAAAATGAGCTTTAAGCCCTGAATTAAACTTAGCTTCATGTGTTCCATTGAACATTTTAACAAGTGGGTTCACAATGTGTGGGGCTGTGCTAAACCTGACCATAAGGCTACTTTTGCTAAAATTAAAATGTAGGGTCTGGGCACTCTCCGTTCGCAGTGCTCAGTCCGAGGGGCGGGATAATCAGTGGCCTTTCAAATTCTCTCTGCACGCAATAGGACGCAATAGGATATTTGTTTTCAAGTAGCAGGGAATTCAAGCCAAACCGTTGCAACTCTGCCATCATTCATTATGTTAAGCCCACCAAACGACTCTATACACATTTCAATGACCTAATTAAGTTTAGATTTCTGGAGCTCACAAGCCAACGGAGAGTTGCTAGACTAGCCCTGGCAGCAAATGTAATTTGCTGCCGCTAGGGGCACGTCTAGATTTCTAGGCTATACTTTTGCCAGAGTTCAAAGTAAAAATGTATTGAGACAAGGTAGCATCCCATCAGGGTTATCTCAGCATAGTATACTAGCCTATAATATACAAACCATAAGTGCCTGCTGATCAGATAGGCTATGCCTATAGACCCCTCTTGAAAGACCCAAAGTGCCAGTCAGATATACCTTGAGTCTCACATTTTTAAAGTCTCCATGTGTCCATTAGTTTACACAGAATTCACTAGAAGTCATTATTTAAGGGGTTACTGTGCTAAGCCCCCAATGTTTCAAATGTCTGGCTCCGCCCCTGGTATGTCTGTAACAGTTGTCATGGCAGACTTTATGTAGGTGTCATGTAGTCATACTAACAGCCCTCCACAGTAAAGCAACATCTTACTAAGTGTATTTTTTGTTTTGATTGTTTGAAGAACCGTGTGTGTGTGTGTGTGGGGGGGGGGGGGGGGGGGGGGGTTGTCATGTGTTTACTTGTCATCCGTTCGTTTCTTTAAAAGAGCCATCATCATCTTTTTGTTCTGCATGGACAGACAAACACTCAAGCGTGGAAGTAAGTGTGTGTGCGTGTGTGTGTGTGTGTGTGTGTGAGAGAGAGAGATCCTCTCCCTGGCTGTGGACAGCTCCTGTAATTGGCACTTGTTGTCACAGCTGAGATGAAAGGCAGAGATGAGGGGTGAAAACCATGTTCCTCTCAAGTGCAAGCATGAGTGGATAAATGTGTGTGTGTTTGGCAGTGTGATGGAGGAGTGTTTTGTGTGTGTGTGTGTGTGTGTGTGTGTGTGTGTGTGTGTGTGTGTTGTGTGTGTGTGTGTGTGTGTGTGTGTTGTGTGAGTGTGGGTGTGAAGTGTGAACATTTTGTCAGTGGCTTTGCCACCATGGCCTACAGTGTTCATAGTCTATGCACTTGCGTGTATGTATGGTTAAGACGGATGTTGCATCATGTGTGTCACAGTGTGTGTGTGTGTGTGTGTGTGTGTGTGTGTATGTGTGTGTGTGTGTAAGAGAGTGTGTGTTTGTGTGTGTTTGTGTGTGTCTCACTGATGTGGGTGTTTGGATGAAAAGAACAGATGATATAGCAGAATGTGCTCAACAACCATGCCCTACAAACACACACACACACACACACACACACACACACACACACACACATTGTACCTGATCTGATCCTGAGGCCAATACTGTCGTCCTGGCAGTGGTCCAGCGAAGAGCTTGTACCCACAGGGAAAGAGTAGCGTGGTAAAGTGGAGTGTGTGTGTGTGTGTGTGTGAGTGTGCGAATGTGTGTGTGCATGTGTATCTGTGGATGTGTGAGTGTACTGTATGTGTGTGTGTGTGTGTGTGTGTGAGAGAGAGAGTGTGTGTTGAAGAAACGAAAATGTTGAAGACAGGATATGGTCCAGCCTGTTTTATTTATCCAGTAATTTCAGGACCTGTTGTAATTAAATGAAGATAATCATGGCAAACAAACTCTCTGAACAGCTGATCTAAAACTTGATCTAAAACAAATGAAAACATCATAATCCTGAACAGAATGGAAGAGACACCCTAATCCACTATTTCTTCATTGCATTTTGTTTTTTCCTTTCTATTCTTTGTTTGTGTTTGAGTGATTTTATTATTTTTTTCGTGTCAGTGAAACTTGTGGGGGACTTGTAATCGCCCGTTGATTCTGTGCGCTCAGCAGCAAAGCGGAGGCAGATGGAGGAGCGAATGCCCGGCTCTCTGGACATGAATCTTTTAGAGAGCCCAACATGCTCAGCTTTGCTACTGCCTTGTGTGTGTGTGTGTGTGTGTGTGTGTGTGTGTGTGTGTATGTGTGTGTGTGTGTGTGTGTGTGTGTGTGTGTCTGTGTGTGTGTGTGTGTGTGTGTGTGTGTGCAGGCAGGCAGCAGCTATAGCAATGCAAGTTTCATCAAAGTTGGGCCCCCATCCGGCTGGATATTACCACTGTTGTTGTGATGATTAGCAAGGCGCTGACAAGATCAAAGATGCATTGCGGGGGAGAGAGGAGATAGAGAGACTAGGACAGAGAAGGAAAGGAAAGTTGGCTAGCCGTGCGTATGCAAGACTCTGCCTTAAGCTATTGACATAGTCACTTCCAACCTAACAGGAAGAACAGCAGTTTGGATCTAAGGCTGCGGCTGTAAATGCAATGTATTACAAAGTGATTGGGAGGCTCATTCTCCAAGTGCCACTGAGATACATGTGGCATTACTACACAGTGACAACCTCTCCCTTGGTGCATCTTCTAAAATCTTCTTGTAAAATCTAATTGTATATATGCACATTCATGGACAGCTGTTTTATATCTCAATATTTACATATTGACACACATACAGACACACGCCACCTATTCTACATAAACCAGACCAAATCTACCCCAACAAGAAAAGTACAGAAGAGAGAGAGATTTGCTGTCTACCCACCCCGTCTCTCTCTTTTTGTCTCACATTCACACATGCACCACACAAGATCCCACACAGACAGACACACACACACTGACAATTATTGTCATGATTATTTTTAGCATTATTCTTCTTTTTTTTTAATTTAAAATGCATTTAATTTCACTGTAAACGGTTACTTTCAATGGTAATGTAATGTTTTATTGTTGGTCTATGTTGTACGTTGCTTTAGATAAAAGTGAATGATAATTAACATTAATAAAATCTTATTTTCACCTTTCATATATTTTTACTCTTATGTTGATACTTGACTTCTGTTGACTTTCAAACAAAACAGAGAGCTAGCTCGCTACTTCCTCCCCCTCCCTCCCGTGCTGCTCCCGTGCTATTGAAACTCTCCTAAACGCGCATCTCATCTGTGATTTGCTGGAACAGTTTGTTATGTTTTTATGGGCTAGGTTTGCCATGGTTGTTTTTGTTGCTGGTTTTGGAGCCTGGCTGTCCAAAGAGATCACGTTTTTTTACAGTGTATTCAGGACACTGACAGCTAGCGGTTGGTTAGGTGATAGCAATGGAATAAAATGTTTTAGCCTTAAAAACGTGTGGCATCGATTAGATCACCTTTAAGTTGAAAATGTTGCATAGGGGGCCTTCAAAGAAAGTAATTAGTTATAGTTACTAGTTACTTCTCTCGTTAACTGAGTTACAGCATTATAAATGCGTCCCGTCCCGTCCCGTCATCCCATTTTAATATTTTCCCTTAAAATATCCCATAGGCTAGGCTAATACTCATTAGACCTGCCATCGGGCCTGTCAGTTTCTGTAGGCTACTGTCCTGTTGCTACCCTCAGTGAAACAGATGTTTTTGAAGCATCCTTTTGCTTGCTTAAAGGCGACCTGAGTGAGAAAACGTTTTGAAGTCAATCTGTAAGCAAAGTCATGTAAGACCTAGCTTTACACCTTGTTTAGAAAGTGCAGAAGTTTGTTTGTCAGTTAGCTTATAGGCCGGGTCTGAATTCTTGCTGCTAGCAGCGGGACATCAACAGAAAGATGCATGTTGAAATTTTCACGTATTTTGGGTGAGTAACCTGAGAAATCTCCTTTATTTTTAAAGCTCATTTTTTAAAGCAATGTTGACGGCTGTAGAATCTTACAACCCACATGGACAAACACTTTGTTCCTGGGCTTAATGTAGCCTACATTCTTGCCTTTTATCCAGTAGGGGTCATTTAAAGGACGTCAGACGAGTCCAGGAACCCAGATAGCAAAATCAGATTGGCAGATAGCGGACCGCTGGTGGTTTGCCGCCGGTGGGGTGCCACTTGTGGTCCGCCGTTGGACCACCATCTCTTTAAATTTAACTTGTCGTGAATATTAAGAAAAGTATAACTGAACAAATGAAAAAGATTTTAGACTAATAGTGGCAAAATATTTGGCAATTTGTCTGCAACCCGCCAGCGGACCGCCAGAGAACCGATGAGCAAAATGCCAGCGGACCGCCAGATCTGCCCCCAGTGGGCCGACAGTGGTCCGCCGGCTCCTTGCTATATGGGAAGTGACGTCAATTCCAGAAATAAGTACATAATTTATTTTACAGATCTGGGCAACATTTGAGTATTCACTTCTGAAGAAGTCTGATCTGGTCACTTGACTCCCCAAAGATTTGGGCCACTTTTGCCTTTAGTCTGAATGGGGTCTTAGGGGAAGGGGTCAGAATGAGAAATGGCCAATGTCTCCAGTAAGCAGAGTCTGCCCTCATTGTTCAACAGATTTCTAACATACAGTGTACAATATAATGAGATAGGAAGGCAGGTCTTTCAAATCAGACATGTATATATCATTGGGAGAATACAACACACACACGGGCGTGATCGAGTGATGTCACCGACTCTCAACCTGATTCCCGAGCCTGCCGTTGCCAATTTGCGTCGCTTTGGTTAAAAGCACATGTTTTTCAAGTTAACTTTCGATAGTCATCTTTAACATTAACGTTAACATTACAGTAGTTCTCAAAGACTTGATTCATTTACACTCCCTCTCTTTGCTTTATTACACTGTGTGTTTGATTCCCTGAGTTGCTCAAGGGAGACTGGCCTTGCTATTGGTGTCTGTGAGTCACTTTGGGAAAAAAGCATCATAAAAATACATACATACATACATACATACATACACACACTGTCTCCTACAGGTGAGCTGGGCTCAGGTGTTCCGAGTTGCATTACATCACTTCCTGTAAAAAGTACTCTAGACGTGCCAAGGCGTCCACTTCCGCTGCTCTTTCTCTACCGCACCTTCTTTGGATTTAGCTTTGCTTATTCATTACACCACACTTTTATTTTCCAAATCCAGCACTAATACTGACTTTATTTAACCATTGTTTGTTAAGTTATTTCTCTTTAATGTCTCTCTGATGTTTCTCTTTTATTTCTCTTTTAATATTATTGCTATCCCTTTCTTGTTACCTTACCCTGAGCCAGGCAAGTGTGTGGTTAAAGCACACGCACGCACACACACACACACACACACACAATAACAGCGTGTATAATAACTTTTCCCTCCATCTCTTCATATCACTTTTATACTTTTGCTGACATTACTTTGGCAACACTTGTGTGCTTTTTTGCCAGTAAAGCATTTGACTTTATGATGGAGGTTAGATATGTGGGTGTGTTTGTGTGTGTATGTATGCAGGAGTGTGTGTGTGTGTGTGTGTGTGTGTGTGTGTCCACAGCCAGGTGCATACCCAACCATTACTATCTGAATACTGAATATCTGGCACAAGGCCATTTGGACTGAGCCTGATCAAAATTAAAACACTCACTCACCCACCTACCCCAATTCCCCCGATGACACACACACACACACACACACACACACACACACACACACACACACACATGGGTACACCCCATCTGCTGATGTGTGCAGATCTCATGATTCCCGCTTGTCATCTGTGTAATTTCTATCATCAGCAGAAGCTAATGGTATTTAGCAGATAAAGGGCCAATATGGTAATCGTAGACATCCATTGATTTTTAATAGGAGAGGGGCGGATAGGGAATCAGGTTTCATTAGCATAACTATTCACTTGCATGCCAGGGTACTGTCCCTGCCCCCTGTCCTATGATAATGTACTCCCATCATGTGCCCTTGATGAAGTGCTTTTTGTATATTTTCACCACATATGTGAATAACCGTGGAAACTGTGGCAAATGATCATATCATGGGTATTTTTCATGGCAACCTGAAGGTGCTTTTCTCAAGAACGACTTTCACCTTAACAGTGTTTTGTGTGTGCAGAAACTGTGCGAGTGGCTACTCTGTGTGGTTCTTAGCTGTAAATACCCTCTCTGTGGGGCTAAAGTTGCAGCAGTGTCTCTGTGGAGAGAGATACCTTTGTGGTGCCAGATGTCCCACAGGCCTCCTCAGGCCTCCCACTCGAGTAGAGGGCCCATGGGGGGCTTGGTGCCTCGGCGTCGGTGCAGGTGCCTGGCACCAACCCCCCCGCCTCAGATGGATGCCTGGGTGAAAGTTTGAGGCTGGCAGCGGGCCAGGTTCTCAAGGTGCAGCCATCTCTGCCGGGCCTGGATTGCACTGCAGGGAGGCTGGAACACACATGCACACAGACCCACACGAACGCTCACGCATTGTGTACAATTTCACACAGGCTAACACACACACAAACAAACACACACACACACACCCACACACACACACACACACACACATACACACACAAAGGCAGGCACTGACATGGCACTGACACTGAACGGCAGGGGGATGTGCAAAGAAAGAAAGAAAGAAAGAAAGGGAGTGAGGGAGGAGAGAGAGAGAGAGAGAGAGAGAGAGAGAGAGAGAGAGAGAGAGAAAGTGAAAGAGAGGACACAAAGAGGGAATGTCAGAGCAGAAGAGGATATTTGGAAAGGAAAAGGAGAGGAACATTTCATACACACACTCCCCCCCCCCCCCCCCCCCCCCCCCCCCCCACACACACACACATACACACTTTGTCCTCAAGTCTCTCTCAGTGTGAAGGATTTAAAGAGCAGACACCCCTTCTGAGCCTTCAGAGTCTTGCCCTCCTGCATGGCTGTGGGTAGTGTAATTGAAGTGTGCATGTCTGAGTGTGTGTGTGTATGTATGTGTACTGACAAAACACATTGGGTACACTTTATGACTCTTTATGAACCAGTGTGTGTGTGTGTGTGTGTGTGTGTGTGTATGTGTGAGTGAAAGAGGGAGAGAGACAGGAAAAATGACTGTCTGTACTTGTGTGAAATGTGTGTGTGTGAAATGTGTGTGTGTGTGTGTGTGTGCACTTATACATAATCTAGAAAAAGTGCATGAACCTCTAGCCATTTTGGCACTGGCAGTTGCACTGCAAGTGGTGGTGGTGGTGTGCGATGCCACTACATCCCTCACCGCATGAGTCAGGTCTCATAGTTGCTACCAGAAGGCTAACTTTAGGGGCTAGCTCTTGCGCTCATCCCCTGAGCCTCCATCACCATCCTTCATCTCTCCTGGCTCTCCCAGCATAAACAGAGCTAATTCCTCTCCTAGCGCCTCCATCGCTAATGGCTAACAGAGATCAGCAGGGGCCCTTCAAGGCTCTGTCTCTCCAGTGCCTTTTTAGGAACCCAGGCTTCCTCAGGAGGGAATCTGCTTGCAAAAGGAAAGAGTCTTGGCTTTGTGAGCATCCAGGCTGTGCTAAAATCCATTCTTAGATATTGTACCAAAAAAAAAAAACAGTATGATAATACAACAGTATGGTGATGCAAAAATGCTACACAAGCCAGCGGGTCTGGATCAAGGCAGTTCGAATTTAAAATGGTGACTAGTTCCACTGAACAGTGATAAGTGATGGCAACAAAACTGTAGGCTTTCAGTGTGTGTGTGTGTGTGTGTGTGTTTGTGTGTGGTAGTAAGTACTAGCGTTTGTGTTGTTCCTGCGATTTGTACCTCTTGTATTTCCGCACACAGCATTTGAAGGCGCTGTTATGGCAAGCTTCCCACAGAGAAAAATCACTGAAAAAAGCTTTCAAAAATGTCTCTCTTGCCCCAAATAGCAACCGGTGCCACACAAATGCTGTCAACATCACAGCCTGGCTTTCAAAGTATTTTACTTCAACAATGGTAGGAAGGTTGAGACTGAGACAGGCAATACTACTACAGTTTTCACCAATTTCTAAAACACAATTTTGCAAACTGGTTTTATCCAAATTCACACAATTCACAAAACCCCACACAAACTGCAAAATAGTTCATATATCCTGCAAAATGAAGCACTGCAACCAAAACTACACCACTTGCACCACATGGCACACACTTAATTTGTATTACCAGATTTTTGTCTAACCAACTAAACACTGTTGGGCACAATGGAAAGCACTCTCATCTTTAGTATGCTTTGCCATAATACTAAAATAGTTCAAATTGTAGAAAATTCTTCAGTTTGTTCACATGCAGAGACATATCTGCAGATACACACACATGCTGTTGAAACATTTATTTTTTTATTTTTCACCAAACAAGTCAGTGCAACATATGCACATATATTGGCCAATTAGCTCATGTAGTGTCATTTTGAATGGGAATGTTTTAAAATGGCAAACATGACTTTATGTCAGATTGTTGTGTCCTATGCAGAGATCTGTGTTCAGTGCATTTAAAACTTGGCATTTTGAATTGCAAAATGTGCGTAATGCAGAAAATGTGTTTAGACTTTTGGAGACTTGAGAAGTTTTGCTCTCTGTGTGTCAGTTTAAATAATTGTGCTATGCCTGTCATTATAGTGTGTTAGCAATTGAAAAAAAAAAACTGTATTACAAACAATGGCAGCACAATGGATAAAGTCACCTCAACACTTTTGGATTCAATTTTACAGACTAAGGTGTTTGAAAGCTGCTTCACAAGAAAATTTGTTAGTATCTACAGAAAACTGTTTTTTTTTTTTCAATTAAGGAATGCCAGTCATCTTTAAATGTTTTTGTCATTTTAACTCTGGTCGAGTTGTTAGGGTTGTACACAATCTCAGGCTGAAGACTGAAGGTCAGGCACAGTTCTTCCCTTTTGACAGCCGCCCATAACCTATCAAAGTCTGTCCATCTATATTTGTGTTTGCCCAAGGAAAATAGAAGAGAAAAGAAGAAGAGGAGTCGTGCGCTCTGTAGAATCAAGAGCACGCGTGCATTTACACAGAGGACATGATCCCACTTAGCTCTCGTACTTTCTTTTGGGTTGAGATACAGTAAGAGTGTCGAGTCAAAATTAAACTCTATGGGCTATTAGCACAAGGACAGAACATGTGTTTGCTGCTACCAAACCCTCATCTGACAAACCCTAAAGTGAAATCATTTATGCACCACAATGATGGCTCTCAACACTCTTCTCAGAAAAAAGGTTAATAATAATAATAATAATAATAATAATAATATAATTTCTGTGCTATCTTTGATATTTGGATGTTTGCAGGGACGGATCATGGCTTGTGCCAAGTGTGCACGTGCACAGGGGCCCTCAACCAATGGGGGCCCTTGGATTTAAAAAAAAAATTGCCATGAATTTAGGCTAGATTATGCCCGGTGCTTCTGTCGGTTAATTTGCGGCACAACTGAATGGTGTTATGGAACCACGGACCGAAAGAAAAATAAACTAAATGTTTTCCTGATCAATAAATACTTAATAAAAAAAATAAAATATAGAGGCATAACATTAGGTGGAAGTGGTAGGCTATGAGTGCTCATTCAATGTGTATGCGTGTTTGCGAAAGTGAAACTGACCCACTCGTGGGTAGGTGAATGAAGTGGATTCCTGCAATGTTCATGAAAACAGCATAGCGATTGGATAGCCTAATAAATCGCGACTTGTTGTAGGCCTAACAGTAGCTTATATCGTAGCAAATAGCCTATGGCGATGCCGATGACAGATAGGCCTACACTTATTTCACTCGTCTCGCTGGAGTGAGCGCATAATGTGGGCTGTTGCGCAAAGAAATTAATTAGGGAGATGATCTGCATCTCCATTTACCAATCGCTATAGTTTTGCTAACATCTCCACTGTTAACGTGAAATATGTCTCCATGCAAGGTAGTGTCAAGCAGCAGTGAAGTGAAAACCTTATCATGCAGGTAGCCAATGTTCATGTCACCTGAGTCAGACAGAAAACGGGCCCTGCTTGCTCTGTTAAAGTTTGTATGCCCCTTCCAAACTGCGTTAAAAGGGTATATTTAACAGCCAGAATTTCGACATTTTCCGGGGGTAGACACCCCCGAACCCCCTGTAATATGATCAGCACCACCTCTCACAAAATACAATCAACGTCCCTGCTACCGGTCCGTCAGAAATATGACAACTGTTGTCAACGGTCCGTTAAGTGAAAAATGTTCCTGTAGACTGTTTGGACAGCAAAGAGAGATTACAGCCTAATAATAAAAACAGCTGCTGGAATTCATTTCTGTGTGGGCCTGAGTTATAATATATGACATAATGTACTCCATTTTCATTGTGGGAAATTGTGCACCAGCCTGCACAGCGACAGCAAAGAGAGAAGCGCTGGCTGCACGCGCACGTCACTTGCACCCGCATGCGCAAACGCGCGCGTCGCGGTCAGGGGGAGGGGGGGCCTTTTTTGATATTGTGCACAGGGGCCCATATTTGTTTAATCCGTCCCTGGATGTTTGCTATTGAGTCAGATGTCTGATTTGTATCTGGGCGATTCTACCGAATTCGTGCAAATTGCTGTCCCAGACCCTAAAAAGTAATTTAAAAACCATTTATACAGAAAAATGTTATATATTTATGAAGATCTTTTTATTATATATTAAGAACTAAAACAATATTTGAAGTACCATCAAGCTTAATATATATAAAATCATCATGTTTAGGGTACTTTCAATTGAGAGGTAGCTGTCCCAAACCCTAAGGCCTAAATTTCACCTTATGAAAAAAAATATAAAATAATTTTTGTAATTTTTTCCACTGATGTTTTTATAAAGACCTTTTGAATACCTATGATGAAAAGTAATCGAAAAAATATATTTATTGCATATTTCTTTCAAAAATCATAAATTATTATGTAAAAAATGTTGTCCCGCATTTTTATGTCACAACCGAAACACTGTAAGGTTTAACCCATAGGATGGTAATGATTTTAGCCACACCCCTCCATTTTGGACCAGGAAGTGTGTTTGCATCCCTCTCTCTCTCATGGCCACATGGTGAGTAGATCAGTCCAATCATTTTTGAGTAAATGCATTCAAAAGTCTCAAAATCAGGCTGGAACATTTAAGAACGTCACTACCGAACACATATTTATTTAAATTAATCAAGTTGTTTTGGTTGTTTTTTTGAAAATCTAGTTTTTATTGGTGTATAAATGTTCAGAACTGTGCTATCTAACCATGTGCTGACTAGCATCTTTGAGATAGGCTCAAAAATATATTTTTTCGTCACTACCGAAACAGTCACAACCGAAACATGTATTGAAGTTTCGGTTGTGACGAGATTGTTTCGGTAGTGACTAAATGGAACGTTAGGTCCTATATTTTGGTAAATCAGTGATATTTCCAATTGCACATTTATATAAATAAAATGCATTTTAGGATATTTAAGACTAGGCCTATAACCTAAAATAAAAATTTTGTTTCAATGATTAAGCTAGTGCTATTCATGGGTTTCATCAGGTTCCTTTCCACAGGTGTATTAGTCAAGCACCATGCAGTCTGCATTCATCATCTAGGTTCTTGATTGTATACACCTGTGGAAAGAGACCTGATGACACCCATGAATATAGAAACAAATTGCCAACATGTTTAAACATAAAAGAAAACATGGAGCAGAAAGACTGATAAAATATAGACAAATATTGAGGGATGACTTAGTGAAGTACCAAGAATATTTAAGAAAGGAAAGTGAAAGAAATCATTGTTCAACTGGATATTTTTGCAGAAGTATTATTTAGGAAGACTGAAGGCCCTATCTTACACTCAGTGCATTGAGGAACCAGTCGCGACACAATTGTTTTTCTAGTTTTAGGTTAGCGCATTTTATCATTATTCCACCAGACCTTGTACACCCACGGGAGTATCGATGAAAAAAACAGGTGTGGTCAGGCATATGATCAGAAATTGCTATTTTGACACCACAGAAAATTATAACACCACACCAAGGAATGTGATCTGAAGTTAAATTGGCATTATTTCGGTTATTTTGAGGGTGCACTGTCAGGAGTCTAACAGCCTGGTAAGACCTAAGCCAGTGTTTCTTGAACTGGGGGTCAGGACCCCCAGGGGGGTTGACAAACATTTGGGAGGGGTCGCAAAATTATTTGCAGAAGGTTTTCAGACCAACATTTTTAAAAACTGGGATATTCAGTAGTCCTAGATGTAGGGTTACTTTTTTTTTGTGATTAACTTTTTATTAGGTTTTTAGTAAACACAAAGACAAAACAAAAAACAAACAAACAAACAAAACCGTCATCCTCATAACATGAAGTCAGGGAATAGTGGCCAAAGGGAGGGGGGGGGGGGGGTCATCCAGTCGGGCAGTAACCAAAGAAAATTGTTCAAGGAGGGGTACAGATATAACTCAAGAGTCTCTAAGAAGTTCACACACAAAATGTTCCCAAGCATCCACAGTTTCTGGCTTTGCCCGATGGGCTCGAGCTGTAGAGAGTTCCAAGTTAGCCATGTATCTGACATTTATCATCCAGTTGCTGACTAAATTCAAGTTCTTATCATGCCAGTAACTCAAAATTGTTTTTTTAGCTGCTGTAAATGCACAAAAAAGGATCCTCCTGTAAATTATTTTAAAATGCAAGACTGTGTCATCATTTAACAAACATAAACATGGATCTGGGTTTATTGTAAACAAGAGTATCTTACTCATAACTTTACACACATGAGCCCATAACGCTGTAACTTTGTCACATTCCCAGAACATGTGTATTACTGTCCCCACAACGGTGTTCAAACATAAAGTACACTCAGGGCTAGAAAGCAAACCCATTCTATATAATCTATAAGGAGTGGCATAACACCTATGGATTAGTTTAAGATTGATAAATTGGTGGCTCCAGTTCCTGGAGGTGTTGTTAATATTCGTCCATATCCTTTTCCAGTTTGGCTCAGAGTCTTTAAGTTCCCTGTCCCAGATGCTTGTGTAACGGGGTGGTACATAGGAAGGGCCAAGGGGCCAATCACAGTAGCCTGACTACGCCACCCTGAGGCCTAGTGCATCAGGGAATCTTTAAGAGATTGTACCGCTTTCAGGTTCGTAACTACACAGTGGACATGAATTACAGGAAAACAATATTTATTAAGACAAAGGTAGGGAAGTGGAGATCTGAGGGTGGCAACTATGGAAGTTCAGACCAATACCATGCAAGCATAAAGAAAGGTTCACCTGTTACACAGCAAAAGTACACAGTAAAGCTACAAGGAATACACCAAAAACATCACACATGTGCTTAAACTAGACCCCCTCAGAGCCACCTCCCTACTAAATAAAGATGAAAATTACACACAGAAGGACAAGACAGGCAACACAAAAACCAAACATAAAATAACCAAAGCAAAACCAAGACAAGACAAGACAGCAGCACGACCCATGTTCCCCATCAGCATGACTGCTGCCTAAAAGAACAGAACACAGAAGATTAAACAAAGAACACACCACAATATACATAACATAAAACCACAAATGTCTATGGGGAGACAGCATACCCGACGGTAGCAGGCAGGGGCTACACCAGTGGAGTCTACATTGCTACTGGCTACTGCCCCTCTTAAGTAGCACTCCACTGGTGCCAGATTGATCAAATGCCCCGCCCCCTTCATTAGCACTTCCAGGTGCTATGGGGAAATAGCAGGCAGAGAAGGTCTACCTGCTATACTTGTGATGGGTAGTAGGTTACATTGAGAACGTGTGAGTTCTTTGTATACTCTTGAGACCCATCCTCGGACCCATTGGAAGACTCTGACAGTGGATGAGTCTGTATTTGCGCATTGCACTTCAAGCCACATGCCAACAAAGAAGACCTTAATCTTAAATAAAGAAAAAATGTAGAAGCTGGAATGTCAAATTTTTGCCTCAGTTCTTGAAAAGAATGAAGACCATTGTCACCATATATGTTTTCAACAGTGTGGATACCTTTCGTTGCCCACAGGGGAAATGTAAATGGTTTATTCGCTGTTAAGATAAGAGGGTTATTCCAGAGGGGGGACAGTTTATGAAACAAGGGCATGTTGCCAAGACATTTCTGCACTTTATACCATACCAAAAGGGAGTATGACATTATACTACCTAGCTTAGCACGGCTCTTATGTTTCTGTTTAATATACAAAAGGTCCTGCAACCTATGAGGTGCCGCTATAGCTTCCTCAATAATCCTCCAAGGTACTGCAGAGTTCACAGTAGTCCAAGTACGCAATGCTTGTAGTTGAAAGGCCCAGTGATAAAATTTGAAGTTTGGAAGGGATAGGCCTCCATCCAGTTTGGGACGCTGTAAGTTGGTCGATTTGATTCTTGCCCTTTTGCCATTCCACAAAAATCTGGAGGTCATAGATTGGACTTGATCAATACGTTTTGTAGGAGGGGGGGCAGGTAACATAAAAGATAAAAAATTTAATCGGGGTAGTATATTCATCTTGATAATGGAGTTCCTTCCCTGTAAAGACACAGGCAGGACACTCCATCGTTGTATGTCACTTTTGACCTTCTGGAACACTTTTGCATAATTTTCATTTACAGTTTTAGATACAGATGTGTATATATCCACACCAAGATAGCGCATGGTAGAATTTGAAGGGATACCAGGAGGAAGTGGGATTGTTTTTGCCTGAGAGTTAAGAGGGAGTAAAACCGATTTTGACCAGTTTATCTTATAACCCGCTATATCTTTGAATTATTCAAATAATGAAAGCACATGGGGGATTGAACTTCTTATATTAGACAGAAAAAGTAGAATATCATCGGCATAGAGAGAAATGACATGTTTAGAACCATGTATAGTGATGGGGTGAATATGGTCATGTTCTCTAACTGCCTGTGCCAATGGCTCCACAGACAGTGTGAATAAGAGTGGAGAGAGAGGACAGCCCTGTCTTGTCCCTCTCTGTAATGTGAAGGCTGAGGACTGATGATTACCTGTTATGACAGAAGCCAGGGGAGTCTCATAAAGGGTCTGAACCATAGAAATAAACATTAAAATAAAATTCTGTCAAAAGCCTTGACCGCATCCAATGAGAGCGCTGCACAATCATCTGGAAGGGATTGTATCGATAATGTGAAGAAGTCGACGTAAATTGTCTGCAGCCAGCCTTCTTTTCATAAAACCAGTTTGGTCAAAGTATATTAATTTATCCATCACAGTGTCAACCCTGTTGGCTAATACTTTTGCATACATTTTTAAATCTCCACAAATCAGAGAGATAGGGCGATAACTTGAACAGTCGAGTGGATCTTTACCACTTTTCAAGAGAAGGGTAATTAGAGCAGTTTTTTGATCCCTATGAAATGAGTTGTTCTTCGGGAGGTATCCCATCATAGCCAGGAGATTTATCTTTATTAAGTGATTCAGCTGCCTTCTTAAGTTCCTCTAATGTTACAGGTGCTTCAAAGAAATCAGAGTCAGAGGGGTCAAGCCTGGGTAATGACAACCTATTGAGAAAGTCTGTGCATTTCTGGTGATTAAAATTAGTATCTGAAGCATAAAGGTCTTCATAAAAAGAACGAAAAATATTATTCACCCCAACAGGATTAGTAATTATCTTGCCCTCTTTGTCTTTGATGGCATTTATTGACGCTCTTGCTTCATTTTGTTTTAGCCTCCAGGCAAGAAGTCGGCTAGGCCTATCCCCATGAACATAATATTTCAATTTAGTTTTATGCAAAATGAATTCTGATCTTTGAAGAGATAGCGCATTATATTCTGTTTTTAGAATGGAGAGAGAGTTTGCCCTTTCTTCTGAAAATTGTTCACTCTGTTGTCTCTCAAGTATCCCCACCTTTTGTTCAAGTTCAGAGAATCTTTTATTTCTTGTTTTCTTCTGGAAAGATGAAAAAGATATGCAAAAACCTCGTATAGCACATTTGCATGCTTCCCATAATAGTTGTGGATTGCTACAGTCTCTATTGAGCTCAATAAAATCAACAAGGTGATTTTTCAGTTTTCCCAAAAAATCTGCATTGGTTAACAAACAAGTGTTAAATCGCCATCTTTTCAATTTTGAGGGCTAGATGTAGGGTTACAATTCACAGTGTTTCCATAATGTTCCTCTGAATGTGGATGCTTTGTTTACGCAAACTCAAATCTCTATTTGCGCCTCTTGCAACGATAACTTCAAAGATTCTGTGCATAAGCTTACCAGTGATGCAGCTTTTTCTTGCCACAGAACTGCCAGTTATACATTGGATGAGTGCTAGTTATTCTTTGGAAAACAATAAATCAGATTATCAAAGGCTTGGTTTTGATGTTGACATAGCATACCGTTTCTGCCTCTGCCTCCAATGCCAGTCTTGCAACATTTTCCAAAATGAAACCAACTTTCATTGGCTGGAGAGAAGGGGGTCTCGAGGCTTGGCCAATGTTTTTTGCGGGTCGCCAGTCAAAACGTTTAAGAACCACTGACCTAAGCAACAAGTCCCTAGCAACGCAATTCAAAGTCTGTGCTGGTGTGCTTGGATGAATGTCCTTAGCATTTTTAACATTCATTGGAATGTTAAAATGTAATCTAACAGCTTGACACTGAATATCAATAAAACCAAGGAAATGGTAGTGGATTACAGAAGGCAGCAGCAGAACTACAGTTACACCCCACTAATGATCAGCGGGCAACCTGTAGAGAGAGTCACAAGTTTTAAATACCTTGGTGTCCACATTACTGAAGACCTAACATGGACTGTTAACACTCAATATGTTCTGAAGAAGTCCAGACAACGACTCTACTTCCTTCGTCAGCTAAGGAAATTCAAAGTTTCTACATCCATCATGAAGGCCTTCTACACTTCAGCGGTTGAGAGTGTTCTAACTGGTAGCATCATCACCTGGTATGGGAACTCCACAGTTCAGAGATTGTAGTACTCTGCAGAGAGTAGTGCGCTCAGCTGAACGTACTATAAGAACTCAACTCCCTGCTCTACAAGATATCTATTCCAGAAGAGTACTCCTAAGAGCCCAAAAGATTCTGAAGGACTCTTCTCATCCTAACAATGGATTATTCCTACCGCTGAAATCAAGAAGACGCCTATGTAGTCACAAAGCCAGAACTGAGAGACTCAGGAGAAGTTTTTATCCCCAGGCCATCCGAACTCTAAACTCACACTATACTGACTTTGCCCACATTCACTCTTCAGCACTCTCAAACATTTCCCAACTCTGAACTCACACTATACTGACTTTGCACTCATTCACTCCTCAGCACTCATGACCCCCCCCCCCCCACACACACACACACACACACACACCTACAAGACTTTTAGCACTTTTACATCCCTCACCCTATGCTATAGACCTTTTATTATTTTCTTATTTCATCACACGTCAAAACACACACACACACACACACACACACACATATCTGACTTTCTCCAACTTTTGCACATCTCCATAGAACTTTTTATTTATTATTTTTGATTTCTCCTCCATCTACCCATGTCCTTGATTGCCTAGCCTTTCTGCCTCCCCACCCCACCCCCATCCCCAACACACACACAAAAAACACACACACTTACATCATCACAGTCATCACCTCACATACATACAGCACACTGCTTGCTACAGTAAGCCTCCTCTACTTGCTGCACACAGCCCCCCCCTCCCTACATACACAGCACATTGTCTTCAGGATCTTCTCCAACACACATCCTCTACATACTTAGGTAACACTTTATTTTAATGTGTCGCTATTACAGTGTACATACCTAATTAGGTACAGTGGTACAACCTGTGTAACAACATGTACTATCAGGTACTGTCATTGTACTTGCATTATGTATTTGTGGGTATCTACATATAGTTGTTACATTGTAATACTGAGTGCTTTTACAAAACTTTGCCAATTTGCCTAAATTTTCATCAGAGGCAAAGAGCTGACCTGAGACCTGCTGGATGGGGTAAATCTGGCCATGATAGATTTGATATACAAACCATTCTTAGCTTCAGTCAAGGCCTCATTATTTTCAGTGTACATGTAACAGCTGTGCTGCTACAACCTTGTTACTCTTTGATACAGTGGAATAAACCTATTAAGTGTACCAGTTAATTACTTACATGTACATATGACATGTATGTTATGTCTTCTACATCTTGGAACAGGTCTACTAATTCACATGTACTGTGTGGTGTAACAGCAGACACGTTTCAACACATCAATTACAGGATGCATGACATCATTGACAGGATGTATATAATATGTACATGTAACTACTTAACTGGTACACTTTATTTTAATGGGTTTATTCCACTGTATCAAAAGAGTAATAAATGTGTACCAACACAGTTGATACATGTACTACAGTATGTAGGGTAATGGCAGACACGTTCCAAGACACCAATGACACAACATACATGTAATATGTAATTGTAAGTACTTAACTGGTACACTTCATTTTAATGGGTTTATGCCACTGTATCAAAGAGCAATAAGTGTGTACCAACACAGCTGATATATGTACTATGTAGTGAATTAGTAGACCTGTTCCAAGACATCGAAGACACAACATACAGTATGTCACATGTAAGTAATTAACTGGTACACTTAATAGGTTTATTCCACTGTATCAAAGAGTAACAAGAATGGTTTGTATATATAATCTATCATGGGCAGATTTACCCCATCCAGCAGGTCTCAGGTCAGCTCTTTGCCTCTGATGAAAATTTAGGCAAATTGGCAAAGTTTTGTAAAAGCACTCAGTATTACAATGTAACAACTATATGTAGGTACCCACAAATACATAATGCAAGTACAATGATAGTACCTGATAGTACATGTTGTTACACAGGTTGTACCACTGTACCTAATAAGGTAGGTACACTGTAACAGCGACACATTAAAATAAAGTGTTACCCATACTTACAGCACACTGCCCCCACCTACCCACACACTCACTACACACACACACACACACACAGTCACTGCTACACTCCCCTCCTGCCCACACACACATCTTCATCACTCACATACATCATACATACAGTACTCTGCTTGCAATAGTAAGTCCCTTCACCATACTTGCAGTACACTGCCCCCCCCCCCCTCTCCCCTACCTACACAGCACATTATTTCATCAGGAAGCTTCTCCAACACACATCCCCAACATACTTACAGCACACTGCCCCCCCCCCCCCCCCAATACACAGCACATTGTCTCATGAGGAAGCTTCTCCAACACACATATTGCACACTGCCCTCTCCCCACATACACAGCACACTATCCCATCTCACCCGTCATCCCCCCAACACACACACCAAGACCCCTGGCAGTTGGGTTAGCCCCTTGAGCCGTGGATCTGCCCAAGGTTTCTTCCTTGGTAAGGGAGTTTTTCCTTGCCCCTGTTGCTCTAGGGTGCTCCTTGTTGGTGCCCCCCCCCCCCAATTCCAATCCTTCCTCACCTTTCTTATGCAGCCCTTGCCACTTAATCTACTAAACCCCTCTTCAACTGCACTTTTTACCCCCCCCCCCACTTTGCACAAATAGGCTGACACCAGACATAATTTCACTGCATTTCTTACTTCCAGTAACTATATGCATGTGACAATAAACTTCCTTGTATCCTTGTATCCTTGTATCGGGGTGTTAGGAAGCAAAGTGCATGAGCGTAGACAGTACACATACACATACATACTCCATACACCTGGGGACGCTGGTTTGCCTGTGTAATCTGTGTTGTGTTGAACCACGTGGCTCAGCCTGTCACTCGTCCGTACTCAAACCCGCAAACAGCAGCACCTCGGATCAGGAGTCGAGGATGCTAGCAATAGCAAAGCAAAAGCCCAGGCTGCAACACTACTCTATAGGCATCTGCAGGGAGGTTTACCAACATACTGCACACCTACCGTTACACTCCTAAAGCCCCCTAAACCTCACTCCTGATCTGAGTCATGGTCCAGGATTCCTACACAGTGGACCACCCCTCCACCCTCGTTTTGTTTTCATTGTTGAAATTTGGGAAAAAACCTTGTCTTACATTTAAAAAACAAAAACTGAACTGCGGATTTGCTTAACTACTTGGGCTGTCTGACCGAGTGGGTCAGAGTTTAGGCTGGCTATGGACGAGGCAAACTGGTGTCGCCTGGTTTCAAGCATTCCAACAATAGTTCCATACATACTTTCACATTTTGTTTTGCACACTTTCACATTTGTGTGAGTACCTAGTAGGGGTAATTGTTGATTTAAAGAGTAAAAAAAGTGTAAGCCTTCAGCAGATCCCTTCTGCAGAAATGTGTTTGCTCATCCGTATGGTGGTACTGTGCCATGGTACATGCAGTAGGCCTACTTCCTTTTAGGGAATGGGAGATGGCACTCTTATTGTTTTTCTTCTGATTGGTTATGGCATACCTGCTGACATTTAGCTTTTAAAAAACGAGTTTTGGGTTGCCAGGTTTTATGACAACAGGATTGAAATTGAAAGTAAGTCATTGTGTTGGCTATATGTAGGGTGCATATCATACCCAATTTGTCAACCTGGGAAATGTCAGACTAACAGAAAAAATGAATAGATCCATGATTTTAAAATGAAGTTTGATGGTCATGCAATATTCTGGGAGTTTCCCCGTAACACCCAAACTATCCATCAGCTGTTCAGTGAAATATTAAATAGATTTCTTTAAAAAAAAAAAAAAAAAAAAATATATATATATATATATATATATATATATATATATATATATATATATATATATATATATATATATGATATATGTGCTAGCTGCATTATGTGCAACATTTGTGACTTATTTGTCATTTTTATCAACACAAAATACTGGCAGTCTGATGTAATAGTCACTACCGAAACACTACCGTCACTACCGAAAATGTGCTGTCACAACCGAAACATGGGATGTTTTGTTAAAAAAAGAGTATATCTAATCATCTGACAAGATTACATTGTGGTGTTTGGTTAAATATATATTTATAGTAATACATCCTTAAATTTGAAAACGGTATGATCAACTTTAGGCGTTTTACAAAGAAATATTGTTTTTAAAATGCAATTAATCTCATAAATTACCTTTATTTTGTGTTATGTAAAGAAATTCCTAATAGGTTATCATAAAACATCTTATTTTGTTAATTGTTATTTTGTTTCGGTAGTGACAAATTTTGGGAGAAGGAAAACATTCCAAAACTGTATAAAAAGACAATATGAAATTAAAATGTCCAATTATTAGAAATGTGTACCTTAGATGTTATACAATGCATGTGAATTAAAAGTTTTGGGAAAAAAATACACTTTTTTCAAAATGTTTCAACCTCTGAATTTGCACGAATTCGGTAGAATGGCCCATCTCTGTACTTAGCATCTCTCTCTCCCTCCTCCCCCTTCTCTCTCCCAGCTGATTTCTGAATACATATGAGGTGTATCAGAGGTCTGTGTGTCCTATTCAGGTTAAGCTGTAGTTTAGTGCAACACTGCTGTGAATTTCATTTTTCCCCACATTTTATTTTCCCTCTAGTGTGAAAACCCCCGTATTAAACTAGGATCGCCACAAGGCTATTTAGATTTTATGATCTTTTTATGTGCTGAATTAATTCCTAAATTGAATAACTTCGGGCCATCCACAAAGGTTTGTGCTCATAATTAAATAGCATTTCCTAAAATAATCTGTATCAAGGCTTTGGGGCCCAGATTCAGTTCAAGGCTAATTTAAAGGCCCACGTTTTCTATTAGTTTCCTATTAAGCGATTGGACATTAAATTACACTGGGGTTATGCTGACAGGAGACCGGACGAATCAGAGAGAGGTCGAGCGAGGCGACAACTCATCAGTTACCGTAGCAACCCGTCGCCGTGGTGATTTGTACCTGTTAATGACCCATAATGTTAAATGGTGCATGAGTGGGCGATTGGCGAATCAAAGTGTCAGCGTTCGAATGCACATGTTTCTGAATAATTTGTTCGGTGAGAGCAGAGTGTAAAGTTGTGATCTTTTTCAAATGGCCCTTCTGAAAATCAATGGTACATTAGTCATATTGATGAGAGCGTCAAATAGACAGACAGAAATGGAGCCAGACATCTTTCTCTCTCTCTCTCTCTCTCTCACACACACACACACACACACACACACACACACACATACACAAACACTCTATCCATCTATCTGCCTCTACACCGGTCAGAAACACCAGATGATCAATTAAAAGATGGCCAACACTTCCCAAATGGACAGATTTAATAGGCACATGTCAAATCATTTGCATTGCTAATAATGGAAACCATTGCACAAAAAACCCTCTGTTAAATACCATCACCATACAAATACCTACATTATTTCACCAGAAAGGCGGCCCCTAGCCAATTAAAAACTCTCTGACATCGACAATAGCACCATGTAATTAGCGTACATTTTACACATTGCATTTTTACGCCTGTAATTACAGGCTACCGCTTGGGGAGACTGAAAGTGCTGTTAACGTCAGAAAGATGGCGGCCAGAGTTTTAGAATGGTCAAGGAGCAGAAGTGCCAAGAGAGAAGCATTCCCTTTAGACATCCTAGATTGGGTTTTAAAGTCTATGACGACACATAAACAACAGTATCAAACAAGTAAGTCATCACACCATGAAAACACGAGAGAGCGGTAAGAGAGAGAGAGAGAGCGAGAGAGAGAGAGAGAGAGAGAGAGAGAGAGAGAGAGAGAGTGATTATAAATGTGGCTGAAGATTTCTGGGAATGCTCATCGCTGGTCATAATGAAGTAGTCTGTTTTAAACACTCTCTCTCTCTCTCTCTCTCTCTCTCTCTCTCGCTCTCTCTCACACACACACACAAACACACACTCTCTCACATATCCAAATGTATCTACACACAAAAGCATTTGAAAAAAAAGTACATGCACATACATACACACACACACACACACACACACACACACACATAGCACATGCAAATGCACACAAACATGATGAGAGGAGGGTGACTAAACCCTTTTTAAAAATCACTCTCACACCATCAAAACACAAATCATTCCCTCAGCCCTTGATGTTAGCCTGCATTTTCAATTTTGTCAATTAGGGTCGGGGGGGAAAAAAAAGGAAAGGATCTTTTAATAAAGAAAAGCTTTTTTTCATATTCTAATGGGAGCCTACTGTGCTTGCTACAGCTGGCTTACTGCTTCAGAGGCGAGATCAATCTTTTAAGCAAGGGCAATATCCCACCGAGGAGTAAAGAGGAGGGAAAAGACCTAGCGGTTAGCGCAGGCATTTTAACTAGCAGGAGCTTGGAGACTCTTTTGTCCTGAGAGACTGGAAGTGGAGGCAGAGGAGAGCGCACGAAAGGAAAGAGGCGGACGTTACTGAACAGGCCTGTGCGGACAAAGATGGACAAAAGGTACATTATGCAGGATTATTATTATTATTATTTTTTTTCATTTTTTTTTATGTACAGTATGTCTTTGTCAGAAACTATTTTTCCCCCTCACAATTTCCTGAAAATCATTTTGAATTCATGTTGTCAAAGAGAAAAAAAACACCCCTTTCAATCCCACTGGCCACTGTGTACTTTTGAGATCCAGAAACCCCCATGTGAAAGAATAAATCAGCCTGACAGCACAATTTCGTCAAATATTGTATTAGGATAGGTCAAATCAGGGCCGCTGCTAGAAAATTTGGGGCGCTGCTAGAACATTTTATGAGGGAATGTCAAACTACCTCAAAAGTGTCTGAGAGGCCTCAGATGCCATGGTTTTAAATGTGAGACTGTAGAGTATGTGCTTTCTAATGACTGCACTCCAGGTCTCTTTGAGAGCACAACTTGTCGTTCAACTCGACTGCTATGGCACTGTGCTATTCAGCTCCATGGAGACGGCTGTTAGCTCTGTCACTCAGCGCAAAGAAGCAAAGCACATCGTTTTGCCGAAACGTCAGTTGCTTCGGTTTGAATGGTTTTCTAAATGAGCACAAACATAATGGTGTTTTCAGAGGGCAGATTTGCATCAGTGTTAGTGTAGCTAGTATGCTAAGTGAATACCGTTGACGAGGATCTTCGCATGACGCACTGCACGTTTATGGGTCATCAGCAGGTAGTTTTACTGACACTATGCCTGACGGGAGATGGATCTAACACCCATAAAGACACCATCAGTGCGGAAACGGGCTCTTTGTTTGATGTTTATAGCAGCATACATTAGACGTCATGGCAGTATGTCTGCAGGGCTGAATAGATCAGGTTTTATATATAAGTCAGATAGTACGGGGGTTTCGTTCTCCACATTGCTTCACTGAGAGTGGAGCAGCAGACTGATGACTCCGCAGTATGTGGTATGGATACCAAAGGGGAACAAACAGTGTTTTCAGATAATTTGTCAATGTAATTCACCATCCATGTGTAGCTCAGTATTGGGAAATGATTCCTGATTTATTTCTTTGTGGGTTATTTAATTTAGCTTCCCAGTCGTCTTCTCCCAGTCTTCTCTCTCAGGGTCAGGGCATCAGTGGCATCGGTGTTGGTGGGGACTACATAATGGCTCTGTGTCTGACTGCAATGATGACCTCAAGCTAAATGAATGATAAAATTGAACAGTCATTTTGTTTCAAGTCACACGAAAAACACATCAGTGTATCACAGGAAATGTGAGACAGATATGAAAGAGAGAGAGAGACAGAGAGAGAGACAGAGAGAGAGAGAGAGGGAGAGAGAGAGAGAGAGAGAGAGAGAGAGAGAGAGGGACAGCCAGAGAAAAGCAGAGAGAGTCACCAAAAGCAAGCTTAGGTCAACTTTAATGCAATCTCTCTCTCTCTCTCTCTCTCTCTCTCTCTCTCTCTTTCTCGCACACACACACATACACACACACACACATCATCATCATCATCATCATCATCATCATCTTTCTTCACTCCTTCGTCCATTTTTTCCCTTCTCACCCCATAATTTTCATTTCTTTTATCTGGCCTCCACTGCAATCAGGCCGGGGGCTGCTGAGCATCTCCCGTGGCTGGACCCTGATGGCGTTTCTAAAAGGCCATCCTGATAAGGGGCCGTTGCAGGGCCGATTATACATTCTGATCAGACTCAGAGACTCTTTGGGCTGCACTGCTTTCCAACCACCATCCTCCCCTCTCTTGACATCCCACGGCTTTGTCATATGGAGGAGTGCGGGAGAGACAGCGGGGAGAGAAAGAGAGAGAGAGAGAGATGGAGGGAGAAAGTGCAAGAAAGAAGAAGAGGAAGGGGAGACAGCGAGTGTGGATAGAGTGAGAGAGAGAGAGAGAGCGAGTGAGAGATAGAAAAGAGAGAGAGAGGCTTCCTCAAGAAGGAAAAAAGATGGAGACAACAAGAGAAGCTGAGAGTCAGGGACAAAAAAGTGACAGGCAGGTAGAATGAGAATGAGAGAGAGAGAGAGACAGAGAGAGAGAGAGAGAGAGAGAGAGAGAGAGGGAGAATGACAGAGGGCTAGAGGAATAAAGCAAAGGAAAAGAAAAGGAGGTAGACAGAGAGAAAGACAGACAGACAAAGAGAAAGAGGAAAGAGGGGAGAGATCACTACACACAGATCAATAGAGCAGGGCCTTGTGCTGAGACAGCCTCTGTCTCTCTCTTTTTCTCACTTTCCCTCTCTTCCTCTCTCTCTCTCTCTCTCTCTCTCTCTCTCCCTCTCTCTCTGTGGAGAGAGTGTGTGAGCGTGACAGGGCGGCTCGTGTCTGGCGCTTCTGCTCGTCCAGGGGGCTCGCCATAAATTCTGCTTAAGTGAACACGCGGCTGGGCTTTAGTTGAGTTCAGGGCCCTTTACAGACTCTTTATGGGCTCCACCGTGTCTCAGAAACACACACACACACACACACACACACACACTCAGACTGAAAGGTGTGTCTGTTGATATGCTGACATTGAGTATCCGTGTGTACAGGGGTTGATATATATGTTGCACCATCTTTAATGTTTATATGTCTTTTAACACACACATACACACACACACACATTGCTAAGAGGAGGCATGTGTGTATATGTGCCTATGGACCATCTGTGTAAAGGCTTTGTGCCAGCTGATATGTGATGATATTGAAAAAGGTTCAAAGTTCTGTCTGTGTGTGTGTGTGTGTGTGTGTGTGTGTGTGTGTGTGTGTGTGTGTGTGTGTGTATGTTTGTGTGTGTGTGTGTGTGTGTGTGTGTTTCTGTATGTGCATATGCGTCGAGCCATCTGACATGGTCTCTGTTTAAAGCTGGAGGTTTTGCATCAAATCTGTCCACGCATTCTGGTCGGCACCACATACTGCACGTGATACAGTCTTTCACAACAATCCCTTTCTCATGCCGTCCACCACAGAACACAAAACGCTCCATCCTCCATCCACCTGTAATTTGACTCCAACGGGCTCCGGTAGACGCCCATTCACACACACACACACACACACACACGCAATCTGTGTGTGTTTGGAGAGCGGCACCCTGAAACAAAGCCAGCGCTTTGCTCGACTTCAGAGGCTCCGCAGCTGTGACCCTGAGACCTTGGCGAGGCTGGCATTTCAATATAAAACAAATGATTATAATAATAATAATGTGCTGGGAGCTGTGGGCTAGGAGGGGCACCGCGGCTTCATCAGGCCCAAAAGGCTTTGATCTGAAGCCGCCTTGAATGGCCGAATGAGGCTGGGTGATGGTGGGGTGGCATTTTGGTTAGATTTTTCTATTTTTTTCAGGATGGAGGAGGGGGTAAAAAACTGGTAGGATACACAAAGAGGCTGATAAAACAGGCTTGTGCTTGTGTACATGCACGCACACACACACACACACACACACACACACACACACACACACACACACACACACACACACACACACACACACACACACACACACACACACACACACACACACACACACACACACCATTTGAGATAGAAAGAAAATTCCATCAACACAAAATTCCATCCCAAACAAATACACACAGAGGAAGACCCAAGGCCCAATATAGAGTGGACAATAAGAATGAGTCATTGGACAGCGATGGGGAGGACACAGAGTAAAGAATCGGGGCTTTGCATTTGAATGACAGCAGCACAGCACAGCAGCAATATGCGTGAGTCAGCTGGACTTTGACCTTAGCCATGCATGACAGTAAGGGTCATGCATACAAGGCTCCATATGTGACGCACGCACACACACACACACACACACACACACACACACACACACACACACACACACACACACACACACTCAATCATCCGCAAAGGCCCCAAAGATAGTTTGCCCCTGTACATAATTAGGCGTGTTGGTCAATACCATCAGATAATGAAAGACAGCCACCATCATTGGCACTGATTTGACTGAAATTAGCATGTGGTTTCACAACACGCGTGGACACATGCTGATGCCTAAGGTGATATCAATACATGCTCATCGATACTTGCATAATACATGTGTTGTTGGCATATATGCGTACATAGATGTACAGTATGAATGCTGAATAAGGATGAGGAATATAGATCTGAAATCAAGAGTTTTTGAGTTAGGATGTTTAGCACATACTGTAAACAAGCACACACACACACACACACCAAGACACTCACTCACACACACACACACACACACACACACACACACACACACACACACACACACACACACACACACACACTCACACACACACGACACTCACACACACACACACACACACACACACACACACACACACCAAACATATAAATAACACACAATTCATCTCATACACACATGCACATGTATCTAAACATACACATACTGTTACGACTCGGCTCTAAGCCGCAACATAAAGAGGGAGTCGGGACAACAGAGATAACTTTAACCAATAAAGTATTTATTTAAAAGTAACCAAAAGCAATAAATAACCATTACCAAAAGATGTCTAGGGGAAAGCACTGTAAAAGCATGTGTGCAAGTGTGTTCATGTGGGTGTGTGTATGCCAAAGTCAGTATGATGTTCCAATATAGAAAGAAGGTGCCAGTGGGAGAGAAATAACCCAAAGGTGCCTGCAACAGAATGTGCCTAACAGAAAAGTGCCCCCCTAATCAAGAGAGAGAGCAACCCCTTAAATACCCACACACCTTCACCAGGTGTGTATGATTAGCTAATTGGGCAAGGGCTGCATTGCCCATGCAATGGCCATGTCAGGCCTGAAGGGGCACAGGGGGTCGTAACAATACACACATGAACAAACACAGATTTGTACACACACACACACACACACACACACACACACACACACACACACACACACACACACACACACTGCACTCACTTCACAATACCTTTCATTCATCCCTCATTTTAAACGGTGGCTGGTCTTTGTTCAGTGTTCCATTAAATACAAGTTGCCCAATTGATTTTCCCAGCATGGTGCCTCTTTATAGACTACTTAAGACGTTCACTTGTTTATTTCGGGAGGTAAGTACTGACGACGTGAAAGGTCTGCCCACACCTAGAGAGGTGTTCTGCCCATTGCTTACCACTGCAAAGGGAGCGGACATGAGAGAAACCGAGAGCGATGAAAGACACAGAGAGGAAAAAGAGGAGGAAGAGATAGAATGAGGAAACATGTAGATGAAGAGTGGGGAGAGGGGAAAAGGGAAGAACTGAGCTAGTTTAATGTAGAGAGGAGGTAGAGAGTGGGAGCAGGTGAGAGGGGAAAAGGGAGGAATAGGTTTTTTTGGAGGTGAGTAGCACTGAAGAGAGAGAGAGAGAGAGAGAGATGGGAAAGGAGAGAAAAAATGAGAGAGGGAGAGGGATGGATAGAAAGATAGAAGAGAATAATTAAATTTTTTGTAGTTTTCGGGGTGTTTTAACTGGTCTGGGCTGTGAGCTTGGACTTTTCTCTGGCAGTGTGTGTGTGTGAGTGTATGAGTGTGTGTGTGGTGTGTGTGTGTGTGTGTGTGTGTGAGAGAGAGAGATGCTTGCTGTCATCTGCCTTTGCAGTCTTGTCTATCTGAATCCACTGCAGAGAGGATGAATCACCAGTTTTTAAAAGATACCGACTGAGAAGCAGAAAATAAAAAGAATGTCACGCAACATCACACACACACACACACACACACACACACACACACACACACACACACACACACACACAAGAATACACCATATGCTACTTCAAAGTGACATTGGCAGCACAAATCTATGTATGATATCTTTGGTTATCAAACCATAGAGAACTGTACACTCACACTCTCACACACACACACACACACACACACACACACACACACACACAGTGCGAGCGAGGACGGCTTTGGTTTATCACACACTTGGGAATTCCCAGCTGACACAAATCAGACTAATGGCGGCCTTTACTTGATTTCTCTCAACATTTGCATTTGCAGAAGGCAAATGTGTAAACATGTCAACAGCTCCGTCCAACGGTGCAGAAAATGACAAAAAACACACTACAACACTAAAACAAACACAGAACGTTAGGAAACACCACAGGGCCCCAGGGGAGTGAAAGGAGAGAGAGAGAGAGAGAGAGGGAGAGAGAGACAAAAAGAAAGCAAATGGCTCTTTGAAGAACATTGCAAACAATTTATCCTTGTGCAATGCCACTGAGCGACCGAACGGTGTGTTTGTATATACAGTGAATAGCTGGCCTGTGGCATCCCTCTCCTGTGAGGCTAATAAATAACTGCATTAAGTTGAGGCTAAACAGTGGCCGGATTGTGCAAACAGACGCAGGCCTGGGACGGGGGGCTGGCGACCAGTGAGGAAACTCTGGCTGGTCACTGGGAAAGTTGAGCTGGCCGAGGCAGAGAGTGGGGAGAAGTGTCCATCTCTCATGATTTATGAAAATATACTTGAGCTGTCAATCGCTTTTGAGAGGCACAAGATGTTTGTGTATGTGTGTCTTTATACCTGTGAGTGTGTGTGTGTGTGTCTCTATGTGTGTGTCTCTCTCTCTCCCTCTGTGTATGTGTGTGTGTTTGATGGGGAGAAGAAACTATGTGTGTATATTATGGAGGCCTTTGTATACACTAACAAACCGAATTAGGAAACATACTGGGAGGTACTGAAGAGGATGGAGACACTCCAGAATATCCCGTCACAGAAAACAGAAGAGGCCTAATCAATGAAAGGAAAGAGAAGAAAAGAAAGAGAGAGAATTTTCAGACTCAAGGTAAGACACCCACATCAAGTCTACGCTCTCACACGGCCAAGGACACAGTACTTCAATGCTGCCAGAAGAACTGGTCTCCCATAAAGAAGGTCTAAAACAAATATCTGTGACCTTCATTTGTTCAGGCCCAGTTTGGGGTGGGTTGACAAAGGGTCTCTCAGAGGAGCTGGAGAGGGCACACAAGCATGGCCGCAGGCTCATTGTCATTCGGTCTTCCTCTTTTTTATCAGTGAGCGAAAGGTGTGATTAGGCAATCCTCTGCACCCTCGCCCACATACTAAAGGATACTTCATTCCCTTGGCATGGTGTCTACGCATCCTCTCTATGTGGTTCCCTGCATGATCTAAAAGACATATTTTTATTTTATTAATCTAAATAAATTATTTGATATGGGGATTACTGTCGTTTTAAATGACATGCTACTGCAATGATGCTGATTTGTTGTAATGTGTGACACAATGCAGATTGCACTGGTCAGGTTGGGTGTTCTCATGCTGAAGCCATGTTGAACATAAATGAGTCAGAGAGGAGCTTATGTATTGTTTACCCATACAATATGTGTGTGTGTGTGTGTGTGTGTGTGTGTGTGTGTGTGTGTGTGTGTGTGTGTGTGTGTGTGTGTGTGTGTGTGTGTGAGTGTGTGTGTGTGTGTTTTGAATGTGTATCTGGTATGAATAAGTGTGTTTGTATGCAGTGTGTGTGTGTGTTTTGAATGTGTATCTGTCTGTGTGTCTTTGTATGCTGTGTGGTGTGTGTGTGTGTGTGTGTGTGCTCTCTCCCTGTCTGCTCCTGTCTGTGAATGCTAACCTGAGGTCAGACGGTGGGCCCTTTGGTGCTCTCCACTGCGACTCTCAGGGCAGAAGCCATGGCTTGGGTGACATGCTAATGAGGACAGCCTGCCCGCAGACACACACACACACACACACACACACACACACACACACACATACATACACTTACCTTTGACTGACCAGACAGTCTTCACTGAGTCAGCAGCGTCCACATACACACACACACACACACACACACACACACACACACACACACACACACACACACACACACACACACACTCCTAATGATGGAGAGAGATGGCACACACACATCGGCCATCACATGCCCTAATGCAGATTAAGTTCTGTTAGCACGTCTGGAAATATTACAATGGACAATGCATTTTAATGGGGAGGAGCACATCTCCCACATACACAATAAGATGCACTCCTCATCTCCTCCCCTTGTGTTGGCCAGAGGGATACAAGTCTGTGTGGATGGCAGAGGATTGTCTCCCTTGTCTTGTGTTTATGGAAATCTATCTATCTCCTCTTATCGATATCTAAGTGTGTGTGTGTGTGTGTGTGTGTTTTGTGTGTGTGTGAGTTCTTTTGTGTGTGTGTGTGTGTGTGTGTGTGCATGCATGTGTGTCTATGTTGTATGTGTTACTGTGAATGTGTGTGGGTGTTTGTGTGGTATGCTTCATCTCTTGCCATCCACACTTTCCACCATTCCTCTCTCTCTCTCTCTCTCTCTCTCTCTCTCTCTCTCTCTCTCTCTCTCCCTCCCTCCCTCCCTCCCCTCTGTACAGTGCTTGGTGCCCTGGTGAGGTATTTTATGGGGGCAGACTGTAAACTCCCCAAATGGCCGTGAGCGAGGAGAGGGGAGCGCCGCCCTGGAACCTAACCAGACACAGACAAGCTGACGACTCACAGATCCTGCCTGTTGACAGCTAGCGCTAAACACAGCGAGTTTGCCCTCCACTGCCACACACACACACACACACACACACACACACACACACACACACACAGAGTAAGAAAAAGACACTCATCAGCACCTCTTAACACTCAGCGCCTAATAAGGAGAGAGAGAGAGAGAGAGAGAGAAATGGACAGAGAGAGAGTAAAAACAAATAGAGAAAAAGAAATGGATGATGGGGAGAGTGTCAGCAGGCCAGAGGATTATTAACGTATGTCAAAGTTAGAGACAGTCGGACGGAGAGTGTGAGCTGAGCTGGTCACTGAGAGGTGAACCTGAGGGGAGATGAGGGCCTTGCTGTGTGGCAGGACAACACAATTAGAGTCAAGTAGAAATGGAGCGAGCAATGTCCTTACAGTATACTACAGAGCTCTCTACTTGACTTGGGGCATCGATGATGCTTATTATTATGGATATTAATAAATGCATAAAGATATTTGATGCCAGTAATACATTTGATAGCTTAGGGACGATCAATACTGAACATTACTGCATCATCCATTCCACCATATTGTGTACTGGGTTGCTGTAGTTCCTATTTCACATGGCATTTCACAACATAGCATTGGTAAGATATGAAATATCCATTCCACCGCTGGAAATGATTACGGTACTTATGCAGGACAGAAGGGAGTCTGCGATATTTCACTGTTACATGAATAAGGATGAGTGGTCAGAAATATGCACAAGGTCAGCAGACAGCTGCACTAACATTGACCCTTACCACAGTGACAACACTTCTGCTTTCTACACACACACAAATAGCTCTGAGAAAATGCTGTAATGGGGTGCAGACAGAGAGATGTGCGGAGGTTTGTGGAGGCAGGCAGGGAGAGGCTCGGAGGGAGTGTTAGATAAAAACACAGTTCATGGCTCTACTTTTGACTGGTCAGATTGTCTTGAGTAAGAGTCAGAGATAGAGCAAAGACGATGACGATGAGTGGAGAGTGGGAGTATATGACTCATGTTTGGAGGTAGAGAGCGAGAGAGAGAGAAAAATGAGAGATAGAGAGATGAGGAGGGAGGAAAGATGAGAGAGGGTGTGGGAAAGGGAGAGAGAGAGTGAATGAGGCAAGCATGGTGAAAACCGAGAGAGAGAGAGAGAGAGAGAGAGATTAAAGTGGACCCATGTACAAGGTTACATGGGGATACATGAGTAGAGACAGAGAGGTCGTTTGAGGCAGAATGTCAAAGTGAATTTGAAATTTGGAGTTTGAAAACTTGTAATATACCCCATGTGAGGACAGCTTGTCTGTTTCCTGGATGCTATACTGTACAAGTGCTGTGGTTTTTGACTACACACGTCCAATTTAAATGCATGGATGCACCGGGGAGCATTTGCGCGAGAAAAGTCTGAATCCCTCACAGCAAAATACTGGGAAGACAAATTGCTTTGTTCTCTAGAGATTAAGAATCAATATCAGCAGGCCGTACAAATGGAGGAAATCAGGAATCCCACCACAGTCTCCAGACACTCATGGTCAGAGAGAGACAGAGAGATGAAGAGAGTGAGAGGGGGGGGGAGAGAGAGAGAGAGAGAGAAGGGCAACAGACAGTAGAAAAGTGGGAATAGGGATAGATAAAAATGAGTGTAGGGAAAACTGCATCACATGGGTGTAGAAGGAAAGAAATGAAAAGAGAGAGAGATATAGATGGATAGATAGATAGAGAGAGAGGGACAGAGGAGGTGAAGAGAAAATAGATGAGGTGTAATTGTGACTGAGAGACAGTGAGAGAGGAAGAGCAGGCCGGTGACAGAAACAAGAAGAGAGACCTTATTGGAGAAAAGAAAGTGGCCTGTGGAGCGATAGAGTTGAAAACGGAGAGATAACAGGAGGAAACGAGAGAAAGAATGAGAGAGAGAGAGAGAGAGAGAGAGAGATAGTGAAAGAGAAGGCAGCTGAAGTAAGGGGTGGTCTGTGAGATAGAACATGAATGACAGCAGGCCTAGAAAAAAAGGACAGATAGAAAAAAGCAAGGGAGCGACTAAGAAAAGAGTGAGAGAAGGAGAGCTGAGCGGTGGACGGTGGTGGTGGTTCCAGGAGGATGGGGCTCGGTCGCCTCTCCGGGGCATTGGGGTCAGATTTCGGAGCACTTGGACGGTCCCTGCAGCTGCGGATCGTAGCCGTAAGCGCTGGAGAATTACACCCCTCTCCTTCAACCCTGAGTGGCCCAGTTTATGTGGCCTGCCCCCCCCCCCCCTGGGGAGAAAGAGGAGGGAGAGAGGGGGAAGAAAAGAAAAAAAGAAAAAGAGAGGGCATGGAGAGAGAGAAAGAGAGGGGGGAAGGAGGTGAGAGAAAGGTAGAGAGAGAGGGAGGCAGGGGAATAAAAAGGGGAAGAGAGAAAGAAAGGGAGGGAGGGGAAAAGACAGAGAGGTAAAGAGAGTGATAGAGAGAGAAAGAGGAGGAAGACGAGAGAGGAGAGAGAGAGAGAGAGAGAGAGACAGAGAGAGAGAGAGAGAGAGAGAGAGAGAGAGAGAGAGAGAGAGAGAGATGGGGAACATCGACCCTGAGATTCTAACATCCTGCTCAGGCAGTAACCATGATGGATGGCTCCTCTGCATGGCCAGATTGCTTACCCAGACATGAAGGGAAAAGCGTCAGAAAAACAGCTGATTTTCTCTCCCTCTCCACTCCTCTTTCTCCCCTCCATCTCTCTCAGTCCATACCAGTTCACAGCAGACATACACCATTTCTGTCATTAATTAGTGCTTGTAAACAAACAAACAAACAAACAAACAAATAAACAAACACTGATGCTTTCGGCCATTTCATTACCTCTTTTTTAGCCTTTATGCACTTATTACCGCAGATACCCCAAACAGGTGGACACATACTGATATGTGAGGTACTCCTGGAAGCAGACAATGGGAAGATAGCAAGAAAAAAATAAGGAAATAAGGTAGAATAGAAATAAAGGGAGTTCAAATAAAGAGAACACAAAATTAGCAACATAGAAAATTACACATTCCTATTTAAACTCTGTAAGCTGTGTGCTTCATGCTTGTGGAGGTTGCTGTTGAAATGGTTGTGTTTTTCTTTCTGTGTGGCCTGTGCTCCTGAGAGGCACTCTGACTGACAGGGCAGATATATCTGACGTGGAGGGCAGCCTTGGCTGTGGACTGGCCTGTATTGACCACAGAGAGAGAGAGAGAGAGAGAGAGAGAGAGAGAGAGAGAGAGAGAGAGAGAGAGAGAGAGAGAGAGAGAGAGAGATTGTGAGATTCCCCAGAGGGTTCCCAGCAGGGACCTGTGTTGTACACTCAAAGAGACGAGAGTACAATCTGATGAGATGGGAACATAAACAAAGGAATACACACACACACACACACACACACACACACACACACACACACACACACACACAGAGGATGCAAGGTTCCATTTTACAAAGCTCTAAGTGTGAATGGTGAATGAGTCCATGAGACCTTTTGAAACACTTTGTTAACACGTGATATCCACAGAGGACTGAGAACACATGACAGAGAAGAAAAGGGGGGAAGAAAAGGCACATGTAAAGACAGGAGAGGAAATGGGAGTGGTGAAAGAGAATAAAAGATGAAGAGAACAAGGGAAAAGAGTGGAGTTCACTGGGCAACCGTTGGGACCCACCCGTGATCGCCATGGTGATAAATTCCTCTGTTGGTGGTCCTCTCCATCACGAGCCTGGCTAATAGTACCCTTACAGTACCTGCAATAACAGTTTGTTACGGTGTGTTAGTGGTCGGGTGTGTAAGCAAGTGTGTGTGTGTGTGTGTGTGTGTGTGTGTGTGTGTGTCTGTTAGAGGTCGAACAGTAACAGTATTGTATCTGGGATGGCAGTGTGAAATGGGCGAAATGGCTCATGTCTAGCGAAAGCGGGGACAATAAAGCAGAGAAATGTTAGTGGAGCCATTTTGATTTAATTTTGACAAATGGCTTTGGCTGGATTCGGGCTGAGGCCTCGGGGGGACACTGCTGCTGCTGCTGCTGCTGCTGCTGCTGGTGATGCTCTCACTCACAAGGGCTGCTGGGACAAAAATTTTACAAAAAACATGATCTGCAATTTCTGTATACTGCGACAGTGTGTGTGTGTGTGTGTGTGTGTGTGTGTGTGTGTGTGTGTGTGTGTGTGTGTGTGTGTGTGTGTGTGTGTTGAGGGCAGGGGGTTTTGGCGAGTGTAAGAGATAGACAGAGAGTGAGAAAGGGTGTGTGTGTGTGTGTGTGTGTGTGTGTGTGTGTGTGTGTGGTGTACTGTATGTGTATGTGTGTATCTAAATGTATATGTGTCTTGAACAAAGACCACAAATGGGCACAAATCAGTACTTTGGTGAGTTGCATGTTGTGGAAATGGACCCAAAGTGGACCAATCAAACACTTGAAAAATATCAGCTGAAAGAGCAGCTCACCACCACAGATTTCCACAGCCACTGATCCCCAGAGCCAGTGTTGGCCATCAAACCTTTGTGCATGAAAGGATGCTGAAGAGCGGACACAGTTTAAGTTCAGTTCCACTCTAAGCCCTCTGCCAACTCAGAATCACATAAGCTGCCACAGAATCTTGGGTAGGATCATGAAGAAAGACTGAATTTACTTTAGCCACTGACTGTTCAGCTAGAAACGGGCTAAGGGAGGGACATCATTGCTGTTTGATCAGCCGATTTGATCACCCTTCCATGGTGCCGTGGTGCTGTTGAGTTAGTTGGATTGAAGTTAGCCCTGTGGCTAACCTTTCCGTTTGTAATTATAGTCTAACACAGAGTTTCTTAGTGCTACCCGCTGCTATGGGATGAAGGGAAAGATTAGACAAGATTGCGATCCATCAACAGACTCTGATGTGAGTTACCCTAGATTGGATTCTGCATGTGCACAAGGAGAGTTGAGTGTGTGTGTGTGTGTGTGTGTGTGTGTGCCTGTGTGTCAGTTTGTGTGTTTCTGGGAGGTGCGAGTATATGTGCATGTGTGGTGCGTGGGAGGCCTGGGAACAGCACCCTGAAAAGGTATGACAATGTGTTCAAACACACACACACACACACACACACACACACACACACACACACACACACACACACACAAACACGTATGCAGATAGTGATTGGGCGATTATGGCGGCTTTGGGTAATTCTATAGCTCATCGTTCATTTACAGATCAGTCTGAGAGCTGCTTTATTCAAAACCCAGCTTAGATTCGGAGGGAAAAAGCAGTGAGCACAGTCACTCAAACAGGACTTGTCAGTGGCAACACACACACACACACACACAGAAAATGACAAATCCCCCATCTGGAGAAGACTACAGTGTACATGTACATACAGTCACACAAAACGCACACACACACACACACACATGCGCACACAAACACACCCACATGTCTGTCACTCATCAGGTGATTGTGCTAAGCGCTGTCACGTCCCTCCCGGGGGAGTGTGCAGGCGGGCGTGCCGCGGTGCAGTGGGAGAAGAAGAGGATGATGTCCCCGTCTGGCGCTCATCGATCCCCACACACAGAGAACATACTAATGCTGCAGGATTTATCATCATTAGAGGCCTGACTGACACGACTCGAGCAAGTCTCCAGGACGAGATGTCTCACACACACACACACTTATACACACACATACAAAGATATGCACACATATGCACTCTCTCTCTCACACACACACACACACACACACATGCATCTTTGGCTCTACAGTAATTTGGCTTGGAGTATGTAGTTGTATGCGTGCACTGTGTGCATTTGAGACCGGGTGTGTTTGTGTGTGTGTCTGTTAGCAATCATTGTGTGTGTATGCGTGTGTTGGCAAAGGGTGTTTGTGTGTATGTGTGTGTGTGTGTACAGTATGTGTGTGTGTGTGTATGTGTGAGTGGTGTCTGTGTGTGTATGTGAGTGTCTGTGTGTGTGTGCGCACATGTGTGCGTATGTCTGGTGTGTGTGCGTGTGTGTGTGCGTGTGTGTGCATGTGTGTGTGTGCATGTGTGTGGTTGTGTGTGTGTGTGTGTGTGTGTGTGTGTGTGTGTGTGTGTGTGTGTGTGTGTGTGTGCGCATGTGTGTGTGTGCGTGCCCTGAATGCATCTGTGCGGGTAAGCGTGAGTGTATTCCATTCAGCTGATGGTCAGGGCATGCCACACCACTCCATAAGCTGCTGTCATCGCAGCTGAGAGGTTGACCCTTGATTCAATTCCTGCCAGAGATAAACCAGGGAATGGAGAGGGATGCTCCAATCTGCTGGATGGGGAGAGAGACAGAAAACAAGAAATAGAGAGAGAGAGAGAGAGAGAGAGAGAGAGAGAGAGAGAGAGAGAGAGAGAGAGAGAGAGAGAGAGAGAGAGGGAGGGAGGAAGATAGAGGGCTATGAGTGATTGGGAGGGCAGAGACTGAAGCTTACTATGATGGCCTTCTGAGTCCAACACTTCCTGGTTCACTGGTGAGGTTACTGTAAGCTCTATTCGACTATAGTGCTACAAAAGGACCATGGACAGCTCCAGAGATGAACGCTCCAAAACAAACTATAAACAAACAAACAACAAAAAATAACATCATATCATTAACACCACAAACATGCTGTTGTCTGATGCATAATATTAATCTCTGTTCTGGCTATTTATCTATCTACTTCAAAGTATTAAATTAATGTTATTGATAGTTTTTTAACTAATACTGAAGTGCATATTCCACAGAGAGGCATTTAGTTTTACTCTTCTGTTACACTCTGCTATCTTCTTCCATGATCGGGTAATTTATGCCCATGCACATTGTCTTGAGAGATCAGTAACAACTGCAATTTTGTTCATTTCTAACGATTTACAACAAAAGCACACCCACCCCCCTCGCCCACCCCCAACCAGAGACACACAGACACACGCTCACACAAAAGCTCCATCTTATAATCTCAGTGAAAGCTTTTCATTAACTATCTACCAACGGGCAGCCTAGTGCACCTGGGAGAGGAGCAAAGCCAGCGCAAGCATTAGCCCATAATTACGCTGACTAGCGCACGCACACGCACACACACACACACACACTCACACACACACACACACACACACACACACACACACACAACAGGACAGACACACATACACACACACACTCACACACACACGCACACACACACACACACACACACACACACACACACACACATACACATATGGTCAACAAACAGCACTGAGGTCTCTGGTCCGACGCCATGTTGTTTCTGTACTTTTATTTTGTGAAATAATAGCCCCTTACACATCATTGAGGGAGGGCTCTCCTGTTTTCAACTCTTGATAGTTTAGTTAGAAAGCTTTTTAAAAAAAAATTAAAAAAAATGAACATGGGGAAAAGTTATTGTTACTGTACATACTGAGTCTGCTGTTCTAAATCCTAGTTATAATAACAAAGCATTTCTGACATGTCGTGGTGTTTTGTAAAGGTCAGCCTTGACAGAACTGTATGGCTGTAAATTGCAAGTGTAATTAATTGAGGTAGGAATGTTTGGAGTCTGATATGTATTCATAACTGAGAAGGTATTTATGTTTGCAGCGACCCAGAGAGAGAGAGACAGAGAGAGAGAGAGACAGAGAGTATGGGTATGAGAAGCACTGTATTCTTCTGAATTATTCTGTGAGATAGAAACTAAAGAACTCAGCATTTCTGTTTGTTCCTGAAGAGTGTATGTGTGCCTGTGTGTGTTTGGAGGAAAGGTGTGGGTGAGTGTGTATGTATTGACAGTATATGGCAGAAAACAACACTGTGTGTGTATGAGTGTGTGTATGTACTGTATATGTGTGTGTGTGTGTGTGTGTGTGTGTGTGTGTGTGTGTGTGTGTGTGTGTGTGTGTGTGTATGTGTGGGGTGTGTGTGTGTGTGTATGTGCGTGCGTGTGTGTGTGTGTATGTGTGTGTGTGTGTGTGTGTGTGTGTGTGTGTGTGTGTGTGTGTGTGTGTGTGTGTGTGTGTGTGTGTGTGTGTGTTCTGCTTCTGACCTTTCCAGTGTTCTCGTATGATCCATGCTGTGTTTAAGGAGGATCAGAATGGCCTCTCAGTCTCTCTGACACTAACAGCCTCTCTCTCTCATTCTCTCTCTCTCTCTCTCTCTCTCTCTTCACTCGTTCTCTGTCACTCTCTCTCCATCATGTCCTCCTTTCTATATTCCCACAAACACTCACACAAACATAGTAGAGCATAGTATTTGTGTGTTTGTTTGTGACACACACACACACACACACACACACACACACACACACACACACACACACACACACACACACACACACACACACAAGCACACACACCCTCTCTCTCCCTCCCTCCCTCCCTCTCTCTCTCTCTCTCTCACACACACACACACACTCACACCCTCTCTCTGTCTTCCTCCCTCTCCTCTCTCTGTCTCTCTCTCTCTCTCTCACACACACACACACACACACACCCTCTTTCTGTCTCCCTCCCTCTCCTCTCTCTGTCTCTCTCTCTCTCTCTCTCTCTCTCTCTCTCTCTCTCTCACACACACACACACACACACACATATTGTTCACTGCACTTCAAGTTTCAAGTTTATTCGTCACATACTCAATTATACACGTATAACCAGTAGTGAAATGCTTACGGGACTATGCACTTGTCCCTTCACCTCTGCATGCCCTTTCATATACATGTTAATGTGTGTCCCAATTAATATTGAAAAGAATGTGGCCTCTGCTATCCGGAACAATAGATTAATTATGCCTGTTCACTCATATTTGCTTGGGAAATTAAAAGCCCACCCCACCCACGCCACTACCCCTGCCCCCAACCTCCCTGCCACCCACCCAAAAATGATAAAGGACTAGGAACTTTCCTGCTTCGGTTTTTGGCCCTATTCTTTGTTTTTTTTTTTGTTTTATTATTTTCACTTTTATATCTCAGTGTAACGGCGAACCCCAACCAGGGCTGCTATCGCTCACTGATTGAAACGTGTGATCACATTCATCATTGAATTTATTTGGCCAAATTAGACGATCACGTCTCAAACCGGGAGCCGATAGTGTGGCGGCGGCGCGGCAAGCAGCCGAGAATCAAACAAATCGCTTTTCTCTCCTCCATACCCTGATAACCATCCTCTCTCTCATATTATGTATCTGCTGTGTGTGTGTGTGTGTGTGTGTGTGTGTGTGTGTGTGTGTGTGTGTGTGTGTGTGTGTGTGTGTGTGTGTGTATACAAACACGAATGAGAGACAGTTAGTGAGCTGGATGTGTGTGTGTGTGTGTGTGTGTGTGTGTGTGTGTGTGTGTGTGTGTGTGTGTGTGTGTGGCGTGCGTGGAAGAAAGAAATATAGAGAGCATGCATGCAGATGTCTGGGCCTTTTCAGCGGGGAGACGCCACAGGGTCATCCATTTTCTGTGATCCGATCCACCCCTCCACTCCTGAGAGCCACCACACGTGAGCTTTGTACAAAATATGGCAGCGTCAGAGAGAACACTTTCTGCAGATAACGCCCATCTAAGGAGGAGGAGGAGGAGGAGGAGGAGGAAGAAGTCGCTCCTCTGGGAGTCTCACCGTTCTCAGTCTCGCAGGGCAGAAGGCTAATCTCTCTCTCCGCTGCTCCGGTTCCTGGATAGAGGCCCGAGTGCTCACGCTGTCCCCCTTTTGTCACTGCAACGGCTGGCCTGTCCACGCCGCCTCGTGCCGCTGCCGCCGCCTGCTAAGAAAAGGGTTGTGCTGATAAAATCACACACCCTTACTCTGGGCTGTCATTTAGTCAGGGCTTCCTCGGTGATGCACGGCTGGAGGATTTCACAGCAGGATTTTGGCAAAGCTGTTCAGACATTAAGATAAGCAGTCATAGCCAACGCAAACAAATGAAGGTTTGGACAGGTGGCCAAGCTACAAGCTACAGCTGTTGGTATCTTTTTGTGCATGCATGGACATGTGTGTGTCTGTGTGTGTGTGTGTGTGTGTGTGTGTGTGTGTGTGTGTGTGTGTGTGTGTGGTGTTCTCCTGTAAACCACGCACCATCGCCCCTAGCCACCACCAGTTACATACCCACTCATTCAATTTGTATACCTGTTCCTCCTCTCCCCCCTCTCTCTCTCTCTCTCTCTTTCTCTTTCTCTCCCTTCCTCCCCCTCTCCCTCTCCCTCTGTGCTGGCATGCAGTGGCTCAGGGCTGGCCTTCATTCCATTAGGGCCGCCTGCCTGCCTCAGCTCACTCTGGCTAATTTCACCTCAGCACACATCAATAAAAATTAGCATAGTGCACTAGCGCTGATGCTACCACCTTTCAGAGGCAGGCCACTGGGACGTGTTGTGCCAGAGAGAGAGAGAGAGGGAGAGAGAGAGAGAGAGAGAGAGAGAGAGAGAGAGAGAGGGAGAGAGAGAGAGATGTGTGTGTGAGAGAGAAAGAGAGTGATGTAAGAGAGAGATATGTGTGCATGAGAGAGAAAGAGAGTGATGTGTGTGTGTGAGAGAGGGAGATAGATGGTGTGAGAGGGAGATAGATGATAGTGGGAAATATAGAGAAAGAAAAAATGAGGAGAGAGAGGGAGGGATGAAGGGAGTGAGGGAGAAACAGATGAATGGGAGAGATGAGTGTGAGGGAGGGAGAGATAGAGGTCTAGAGAGAGAGAGAGAATGAAAAGATGGAGACAGAGAAATGGGGTAGGTCGCTAATATAAATTGATGATGCTTTTACAGCGGCTTTCATTAAATGCGTAAATAGACTAAAAATACATGATTGTAAATAACACGCTAGTAAAGAGACATCTAATTAAAATGGAAGGAGTTGGGCAGACGAGGGGATGAGGAAGAGGAGGGAGCCAGAGAGAGATAGATGAGAGAGGAGAGAGAGAGGGAAGAGAGAAGAGAGAGAGAGGGAAGAGAGACGAGAGAAGAGAGAGGACCTGGCATGATTTAGGGGACAAGACAGGAGTGAGAGGGAGTGTCGCTATATCCCAAGAGGAGGAGCGCTTTTTGGTGGAGAGGGGAGGATATGAGAGAGATGGAAAGAGAGGGAACAAGAGAGAAAGAAATAGAGAGAAAGAAAGAGAGAAAGAGAGAGAGAGAGAGAGAGAGAGATAGATAGAGAGAGAGAGAGAGAGAGAGAGAGAGAGAGGAGGACGGATGGGACTTGAAGCCTGAGGCTGGCAGAGAGAGTGCTTTGACCAGGGAATCATTACGTGTTCCCCAGTCCACTAATCACACAAGAAGAAAGGCCCTCGATAGCGCGCTGGCCAGCCCGAC
>NC_055976.1:12175374-12190703 GCF_018492685.1 Alosa sapidissima
CGTCACACCAGTTCAGGAAAAGGAGAATTTCTTTTTTTTTTTTTACAAAATGTGGAATATGTGTCAGAGAGCACCCTCTGTGAAGATTGCATGCAGATAAATCTGCCCTTTGTGTACCAGACACTTCAAACTTCTAAAAGTCCCTCAATTGACCTCTGAAGGTCGTTTACAAAAAAGCTGCCATATTTTCCCTTCTCCCATATGAGGAGATCTTTGCCCTTTGCACATATAAGGAGGTATCTCTTTTTTCTTATGGGAAAATAACATGGGGATTTCGAATAATCATACCTGTTACACTCTTGTGGGGATGAAGAAGTCTAAAATGCAAACGTTTTGCTGTACACACTTTTGTCACCTGTCTTCGAGTGGGTTCTGTGATCTTCGGTATGTTAAGATGGTGAACTTGCAGTGCAACTTGCAATAGGTAGTTAGCTTCGATTAGCACCTGGATGTCCTACAAAACCCTCCTATTGTAAATTCCTTGCTGGCATCTGTGCGGAAACCTATAGGCTTTTTTAATGCATGTAAATGCCAATTAAAGAGCACTCTGTTTGAGAGTGCACTCTCCTTCGAGGAGCTGGGTGCAGGGGGGGGGGGGGGGTACGGAGGTGGGCAGGAGTGCGGGCGCTTTTCTCTGCTGAACGTGTCAGATGCAGCCTGGTCTGAAGTGGACGATGACTGACAGGGAAATAATCAGAGGCTGTGCGTGTCTGATCCGCTCCCCGCAGACAGATGGCCGTCGTTTTTATGGCATTAATTATTTAATTCCGTATATGGGCTGGCCCTTGCCCAGCGGCCAATGGAGGGATTCGCTCCAAAATGTCCTGATTTGGTCCCAAACGGCACTGCCCACATCGCAATGCCAGTCAGTGCTTTTTGAAGTACCCAGCTCCCCATCCTCCCCTCACAGCTGCCGCCTCTTGTTTGAGAGCAGTTTGTCTCTCAATCCTGATGTCCTGGCAATCCATCACTTCTTTACATCTGTTTGCTGTCGGTCTGTCATTGTCAAGCTGGCAGACACGGCCACCCGGTAACCCCCCACAACTGGAGGGTATGCGGGCACACACACACACACACACACACACACACATGTGTACGTATACGCATACGCACACACACACGTGCGCATACACACACACACACACACACACACACACACACACACACACACACACACGTGTACGTACGCATACGCACACACACTCTCTCACACACACACGTACGCACACACACACACACACACACACACACACACACACACACACACACACACAAATATGCACAAAATGCTGATACGCATATATTTGAGTGAGCATCTGTGAGTAGCCTACTTGAGAGTGAGCATATGCATGCAGACAGATACACACACACACATATGGTACACACTTGCATTTACACTTGCAAGCATGCACAAATGAAGTATGTATTTATGTACAGTATGCATATTGAAATACATAGAGATGAGTGAATAAGTGGCACGCTCACTATGCATAAAAGTGATTGCATCTACAAGTGGGGAACAAGTGCACATATAACTACACACACCCACACACACAATCTGGCAGAAACACACACACACACACACACACACACACACACACACACAGACAGAATATGCACAGACATCAGCAATACACGTACACCACTTACAAATGCAAATGTGAAAACGCATTAAAATCACATCCTCCATGGACATGGAGTACACACACGTACACACACACACACACACACACACACACACACACATGCACATACACATACAGAAGAACAAACACACACATACACACACAGACACAGATTAACACACACACACACACACACACACACACACACACTCAGCAACATATCCCCCTGGGAAAATGTGCATAAATACCAACAGAGATGCATCACACAGCGACTGGCTCCATGCCACGTAGACATGGCGTCCTCATGTCACCAGTCCTCCTCACTCTTCCTTTGACTGAGCCTCAAATGGTAAGAAGATGGGTGCCTTAAACGGCCCCTCTGTGCCGTCCTCATCGCACATGTTTTAATTGGATTAGTTAATGGGGATAAATGACTCCATGGGAATTCTCAGACCAAGAAATATGGGGAGCAAAAAAGACAGAGAAAGAAAAAGAAAAAGAAAGAAAGAAAGAAAGAGGGGGGGGGGACAAACAAAAGTGAGAGGAAGAACTAAGACAAAAGAGGAAGAAGGATAATGTGGAAAATAAATTCATTCACTCCTTGCATGGTGATCGAACTAGGTCATTGACAAGAACACACAATGTGGCAAAATGCAGGGAAGCAGAACAGGACCATTGTTTGAATCATGTTGGGAGAAGAAAAAAATGTTCAGACACCGAGTCACAATGCCATTGTTTCCCGGGGGTGGGTGGGTGGTTGTGGGGGGGGGGGGGGGGGGGGGGTTCTCATCGCAATAAATGGTTGTCACAGTATTTTCCCGTCGACTGTAACAAACACAGACTATGCCACCCACTTCGACGACTGGAGCCATCCTGCTTAAACAAAGACTAGCTAAGGTATTTAGGACTTGGGTAGCAAAAAAACGACAGCAAAAAATAAATAAAAATACAGACAGACAAAATTATAATTACAAAGCATAGGCTTTTAACAAAGTGTAAGGAAGATGCAACATGAATGTAAAAACAGCCTAAAGGTAGACGCTTGCTGACTTTATCTCTCTCTGTCTCCCCCTCTTCTCACAGCATGCTAACCTTCCTCTCACCTCATAGATAAAAACACACAAAAACAATATTACCCAGCGGTGGAGCATTTCAGGGCCTCCAATTAGGTCACAACCTAAGAATAGCCACGGGGCAAGAGGACCCTTATGTTTTTGATTTTCAGAAGATCCGCCTCACCCTGCACTGGCTACACGGAGCTAAAGCTGTGGGCGGTTCAACGCACATCTTACGCGTCCCCACCTGACCGAGGTGTGGGGGGGGGGGGGGGTTATCGGTCGATTCCTGCAGAACAACGAAGGTCAGCACAGTGGTCTGCCTCCAGGCAAGGCCCGACAGGACACTTGAGCCCCATTACTTGCTTCAGGTGACTTTACTAAAACAACTGACCTCTCGTCTCTCTGTGTGTTTCCGTCCGCTGCTTTCGTCTGGCCTTATTTCATCAGATCATGCTGTGTGCTGACATGCCCTGTACAGGGATTTTACTGGAAAGTCCTTCAGACTGCCCATGTAGGTCAAGGAACGGTCAATACTGAGGTTACACAGAAGGTGGTGGAATATTTATGGGGTGCTGGTGAGAGTGTTTAAAAGGAATGTCCTGCTTTTAGTTCAGTTTAGTTTAGTCCTGCTTTAGGGGTTACATTTTAGTGAGAATTACATATAATGGATGTGGGGAAATGGGAGAATGCAGTGGACACAAGTGTTTGAAGCGATACAATGACATATCCCTAAACAAAGTACAAACCGGTGAGATACTGCAAATCCAATATAGTGTGGTGACAATGCCAAGCACCGGTGAATCTTGGAAATAAAAGACTGGGATTTGAGGAGTGAACAGAGGTGGATAAGCCATTACAGAAGTGTGAGCCAAATTATGGCTTGACTATGTCTCAAAAATCAGTATTTATTCATTACTGCTGCATTCATTCATTATTGCTGCCAACTACAGTGACATAAAATGTATAACTTTAGATAGTGGTTGGCAAGTGCCAGGTATAGGCTTCCATGCCAGTAAATGTGACTTTCTCATCTCATCTCACACTACAGTGTCTCCCCATCCTCTCTAGCTCATCACAACAGCCCTCACATAATTGTCCTGATTTGGATAGCAGCCAGAGGAGCCATTTTGATTTGTGTTTACCTGTGTGCATGCAGCGCCTCTCTATGAAATGCAGCTCATTGGCCATTTTCTTTATTTCTTACATTTTTCAAAGTATGTTTTAGGCTTTTCGCCTTTATTCTGACAGGACAGTAAAGAGTGACAGGGAGCGAATGAGAGAAAGAGTTTGTGAGGAATCGGGTAAAATGACCACAAGTTCGAGCGCATGTCCCCGTGGGCGCAAATGTTGTACAGCCGCTGCCGCTGCTTACATCCCAGCTCCCCCATGTCTCTTATAATTTGTTAAAACTGCTAACAGTTGACTTTCTGGCTATCTCTTTTACTCTTTTGTCTTTATCCTAGCGGCTTCCCTCTCACCTTCTTTCATGAACATCAATATGGCTTCATTCCAGCTGTCAAAAAAGCTACTTATAGAGTCATATTGACACATGCACGTGAACTACGCTTATATTAAGATCCCCCTTCTTCGAGGAGGTGTGCTACGGAACACTGATCGACAGCCACACATCTGATGAGTGCTACTCTACGCACTCAATTACAGCCCAGGTGCAAGCAATTAAGGCTATGTTTTTTAATGAAGACATATATGCATCCTGTCATGATGGGAGTTTTTGAAAAAACAAATGTTTCTCTCCTGACTGTAATGTGGATGTTTCTGTCTGGAAATGATGCTCTGTAAAAGCTAAACGTAAACCTGTACACATGATTGATGGCTTGTAGAGTATGCATAATGGAAGGCAATGGGGGGGATTGGCTGAGGGTTATTTCCAGGCCTCTCTAACTGAGCTTTCTGTCTTGTTTATGTGCATTGCTGTTCCACAAGCCAGACTCTTTTTTTCTTCTCCGTGCAACTATTTTCTTGGGTGCTCAGCTTGCCATTGTTCATTCACATACAATTGGCCAGCTGTAATATGAGTTCTCCATCTGAAAAAAAAGAGAGGTGAAAAAGCTATTCACAATGAGAGAACTCTTCAGCCGGCCTCTCCTACTATGGATGTGTGTGTGTGTGTGTGTGTGTGTGTGTGTGTGTGTGTGTGTGTGTGTGTGTTTGTGTGAGTGTGTGTGTGTGTGTGTGTGTGTGTGTGTGAGTGGGGGTGGGTGTGCGTGTTTCCATATTTACATCTGAAAGGCCAGAGAGGGATGATGTCCTTGCCGAAACTCTGAGAAAATTGGCCCTTCTCACCATGGTGATATTTCCCCCACTCTTTGTCAAGAGCATTATTCCGCAGAAATGCAATATGGCTTCACAAAAGAAATGCAGTGCCCTCATTTTACTCTCTCTTTCCCTCACACACACACACACACACACACACACACACACACACACACACACACACACACACACACACACACACACAAACACACAAACACACACATAAACACACACAAACACATACACACACAAACACACACATAAACTCACACACACACACACACACACACACACACACACACACACACACACACACACACATAAACACACACACGCACACACACACACAAGAGTTTGTGCTGTTTGCTGTGAGGTGAGTAGTTGCTGCTGCTGAGCTGAGCACCTCCAGCTCCTCATCTGGACCATTCAGATAATTTCCCTTGTTAGTGCAGCACTCACAAGACATAAAGAGGTAATTGGATGGGTATCAGGTAGGTCTTTATAGCACACATAGCCCATACCTGCAATCTAGTTACTTTATTACATGGCACAGTCTATTAGCATACTCAAAAATGAGCATGGGACTGCGTACAACTCTCTTTGTAATTAGAGTGTCCTGGCTAAGATGGCTTAGAGAGTCCGCACAAAACTCACTCTGCATATTCTAGTCTCGGATGAGATATTCTCAGTCTCAGATGAGATCTTGCTATCAAACACAGAATCATATGAACAAAATGTCTACCCTTGTGTAAAAAAAGGGGTGAATCAGCATAAGGGGTGATTATTTTCAGGTGATTAGAAAATGGTAATGTTACAATGTTTTTAAAGTGTTCTAAACTGCTATTCAGATAAATATTTCTATATTTCTTTTAAAAGTATATACATTAGTATTCTTATAAAAGTATATTTCTGGTTCTTTTTTGCCATTATTTGGATAGGACAGTGAAATGTGACAGGAAGTAAGTGGGAGAGAGATCGGGAAATGAGGTAGGATCGGGAAATGACCGCGGGTCAGACTCAAACCTTGGTCCCCGTGGACACTTGGACCCAAACATGGTATGGACGCTCTAGCCAGTTGCACCACAGCAGCCACCTGATATGTATATTCAACAAGATAATGGTTGTGTCATGAGCTCTCTCTCTGCCTGGTAACACACGCTGATTGAAGTCTGACCTCCACCTGTTCCTGCTCTGCTCTGCTCTGCTTCACCCTCGTTACCTACCAGCTGCACTGCATTCACCACTCATCATGCCCTGTATATAAAGCCTTGCTTTTCAGTCCACACTTGTCAGATTGTCTGCAACCAGCACCAGTTACCTGCCTGTTTTGGAAAACGCCTCTGACTCTTTGCCTGTGATCCCAGACCCGCTCGACTACTTCTGTGTTCTCCAGCCCCGGTAATCTTGACCTGCCTTCCGTCCCTCTTCTACGAATACCGCCTAGTCCTTGACTGTACTGCTGCTTCGTTTCAATTGCTGTTGTGTGTGTGTTTCCCCCAGGACTTCCCGGATCATCCAGCTCCTGCCATCGCTGTTCGGCTACTGGGGGAACACACACACGCAGACTCTTGGAACTCCTGTACCCCCCCCGAAACCCCCTTAACCCCCAACCCTTAAATAAACTTTTGAACGTGACGCTTTTGTGGTCCTCGTCCTGTTTGGTGTCTGACAGTACGATCTGACCAAACATGGACCCAGCGCACGGTCGAACCAGCATGGAAACCGACGAACCAGAACCACCCACCGCCATGCAACGCCTGGAAGAGACAGAGAGAGAGGTAAACCGCAACACTGCTGACATTGCCTCCCTACTTCAAGCCGGCTACCAACAGCGTCAGCAGTTCCAGCAGCAACAGCAACAACTTGCAATGATCATTCAACTTCTCACCAACCTTTCTCCTCTGCCTGCTCCCACCGGCCCAGCCCCAGCCAGCCTGCTCACCGGCCCAGCACCCGAGTCTCCTGCCCAGTCCACTGCTGCCGTGGCTGCTGGAGCCCCAGAACCCAGGATCGGCAATCCAGAGCGGTTCAGCGGCGACCCAACCCAGGTACGGGCGTTCCTGACGAGCTGCCGTGTCCAGTTTACCCTGCAACCCAGGACTTTTGCCACTGAAGGGGCGAGGGTCGGTTACGTGATCACTCACCTGACGGGCCGAGCTCGACTCTGGGGAACGGCGGAGTTCGAGCGCCAGACCCCAGCATGTGCAACCTTCAACCTATTCGCAGAGGAGATGCTCAAGGTATTCGATTTGGAATCCACAACAGCCGAGGCATCTCGGACCCTGATGAGTATTCGCCAAGGCAGAAGGACTGTTGCGGATTACTCCATTGACTTTCGAACTGTGGCAAGTCGGAGCTCCTGGAACATGGAAGCATTGGTGGATGCCTTCCTCCACAGCCTGGCGGACTACATAAAGGACGAGCTGGTTTCCCATGATCAACCCCCCACTCTTGATGAAGCCATTGCTCTGGCTGTCCGCATCGACCGCAGGATCCAGGCCCGCCGTCGTGAGAGAGGGCGCCAGAGTCCATCCACCAGCACACGGAGTGTCCCAACTTCCCTTCTGTCCGCACCTGCCACACCATCTAGCCAGCCGGACCAGTCTGAACCGATGGAGATCGGCCGCGCCTACCTTACCCCTGCAGAGCGCCAGCGACGCATCACCTCCAACTTGTGCCTGTACTGTGGTGGTGATGGTCATCGAGTCGCCACCTGTCCAGCAAAAGCCGGAGCTCACCAGATGTAGGAGGAATCCGGATGAGCTCAATGAACATTCAGCCCTCCATCAGCCGTAAACCCCTCATCCAAGTCTGTTTTCACCTGTCTGATTCCACCCACACCCTGGCAGCCCTGGTGGACTCTGGCGCAGAAGCAAACATTATTGACACAGGACTTGCTCGTCAGCTGGGCTTGGAAAGCCATCGCTTGTCCACTCCTGTTCCAGCCCGGGCCCTGGACGGTCACGTAATTGGCACAGTTACCAGCATCACAGCCCCCATCTCAATGATGGTGTCAGGAAACCACCGAGAGACCATCCGCTTCCACCTGCTCAGCTCTCCAGGCCAACCCCTAATCCTGGGCTACCCTTGGCTCCGTCTCCACAATCCTCACCTCGATTGGGCCTCCGGAACTGTGAAAGAGTGGGGAAATGCCTGCCACCTGACCTGTTTGCGTGCTGCCTCGCTGCCCCCCGGCTCAGTACCCCCCAGCACTGCCCCCGACATTTCTAATGTCCCTGAATGTTACCATGGCCTCCGAGAGGTGTTCAACAAGACCAAAGCCACATCTCTGCCCCCACACCGTCCGTACGACTGTGCCATTGATCTCCTCCCTGGGACTGCTCCACCCAAAGGTCACCTCTACTCACTATCCCCTCCTGAAAGAAAAACTATGGAGGATTACATCAGGGACTCCCTGGCAGCTGGACTCATCCGCCCGTCTTCCTCTCCTGCTGGTGCCGGGTTCTTCTTTGTGGGAAAGAAAGATGGTTCTCTTCGCCCCTGCATTGATTATCGAGGTCTGAATGATGTCACAGTGAAGAACCGGTACCCTCTGCCTTTACTCACCTCTGCTTTTGAGTTGCTCCAGGGATCCACTATTTTCACCAAACTGGACCTTAGAAATGCTTACCACCTAGTGCGAGTAAGGGAGGGTGACTAGTGGAAGACTGCATTCAACACCCACACCGGCCATTATGAGTACCTGGTAATGCCATTTGGCCTCACCAACGCCCCAGCGGTATTCCAGGCGCTGGTGAATGATGTGCTGCGGGACATGCTGAATAAATTCGTCTTCGTGTACCTGGACGACATCTTAATTTTCTCCAGAACTCTGTCCGAACACACCCGTCATGTCCAGCTGGTTCTTCGACGGCTCCTGGAGAACTCTCTCTATGTCAAAGCGGAGAAATGCGAGTTCCATGCTCAGACTGTGTCATTCCTGGGATACATCGTCACTGAAGGCAATATCCAGATGGACCCCGCAAAGGTCTCGGCAGTTACCTCCTGGCCAGTTCCGGGGAATAGGAAGAAGTTGCAGCAATTCCTCGGTTTTGCCAATTTCTACCGGAAATTCATCCGGAACTACAGCTCCGTCGCCGCTCCCCTCACAGCTCTGACCAGCATCAAACACCCCTTTTTCTGGACCCCAGAGGCCAACACAGCCTTTCATACCCTCAAGGCCCGGTTCACCACTGCCCCCATCCTCCAGATGCCGGATTCAGACCGGCAGTTCGTTGTCGAGGTGGATGCCTCAGACGTGGGAGTCGGGGCCATACTCTCTCAACGGGCAGAGGAGGACAACAAGTTGCACCCCTGTGCATTTTTCTCTCACCGGCTTTCACCTGCAGAGCGCAATTATGACGTTGGAAAACGTGAGCTGTTGGCTGTCAAGCTTGCCCTGGAGGAGTGGCGTCACTGGCTGGAGGGGTCCACAGTTCCGTTCCTGGTCTGGACCGATCACAAAAACCTCGAATACATCCGCAATGCCAAACGTCTTAACCCCAGACAGTCCCGCTGGGCCTTGTTTTTCACCAGATTCAACTTCACCCTGTCATACCGCCCAGGTTCTCGGAACACCAAGCCGGACGCTCTCTCCCGTCAGTTTCATAAGGATGACGCCCCTTCCCAGGAACCTGCATCAATTCTGCCCGATCCCTGCGTCGTAGCTGCCCTGACCTGGGATATCGAGGAGGAAATTCAAGAGGCCCTCCGTGATCATCCCAGTCCCAGTGCATGCCCAGACGGTCGTCTCTTCGTCCCAGAGAATTTGAGGTCCCGGGTCATACAGTGGGGACACAACTCCCGCCTTGCCTGCCACCCGGGCTCCGCCCGCACCTGCCATCTCCTTGCCCAGCGCTTCTGGTGGTCTTCTTTGAGAAGGGATGTCCGAGAATTCGTCCGTGCCTGCCCCACCTGCAATCAGAACAAGTCCTCCACTCGGCCCCCCGCTGGTTTACTCCAGCCCTTGCCTGTGCCCACACGACCCTGGTCCCACGTCTCCTTGGACTTTGTAACTGGCCTCCCACCATCAGGTGGGATGACGGTCATTCTCACTGTGGTTGACCGGTTCAGCAAGATGGCACACTTCATTCCCCTCCCTAAACTGCCATCTGCCAGAGAGACTGCCCAGGCTGTTCTTGATCATGTCTTCTGTCTACACGGGCTGCCCAGGGATGTTGTCTCTGACCGAGGCCCGCAATTCACCTCTACATTCTGGAAGGAGTTCTGCCGTCTTCTAGGGGCCACAGTGAGTCTCACCTCTGGGTTCCACCCCCAGTCCAATGGTCAATCCGAGCGGGCAAACCAGGAGCTGGAGAAGGCGCTGCGGTGCATGGTTTCTCGCAAACCCCAGGCTTGGGCACAACAACTGATGTGGATAGAGTATGCTCACAACTCCCTCACCTGCTCTGCCACTGGTATGTCACCTTTCCAGTGTGTGTATGGCTACCAGCCCCCCCTGTTCCCCAGCCAGGAAGGAGATGTGTCCTGCCCGTCTGCCCTCGCCTATGCCCGCCGTTGCCGTCGTACCTGGTCACAAGCTCGTGCCACGCTACTCAAGTCAGCTGTCAGCTATGCCACTGGGGCTAACCGCCGAAGATCGCCGGCACCCGCCTACCGTGTTGGCCAGAAGGTGTGGCTGTCAGCCAAGGATCTCCCACTGCGGGTGGAATCGCGTAAACTGGCACCTCGATTCCTCGGCCCGTTCCCTATCCAGAGGGTCATCAGCCCAACCGCAGTCCGGCTCCAGTTGCCAACCTCCATGAGGGTGCACCCTACTTTCCATGTTTCGAAAGTCAAGCCGACGCATGAAAGCCCGCTGGTCCCCGTGCCGCTTCCTCCTCCTCCTCCTCGCCTCGTTGACGGTGGGCTGGTGTACACCGTTCGACGCCTGCTTCGGTCCAGACGGCGAGGTAGGGGCCTCCAGTATCTCGTCGACTGGGAGGGCTATGGACCTGAGGAGAGAACCTGGGTGCCAGCCAGTCGGATTGTGGACCGGACACTCATCGCCGACTTCCACCGTCTGCGTCCTGATCAACCTGCAATCCGTAGGGGCCGCCCCAGAGGGGTCCCTAACCGTCCTGCCCGCCCGGCTTCCTGTCCTGTGCCTGACCCTGACCCTGTCTCGGTACCTGTCCAGTCTTCCGTCCACGACCCTCCAGCTCCCTCCGAGGATGAGGATGTTCACTCGGACCGCTCGGAGGAATTCTAGCCCTCCACCGGCTCCCCTCCGCCCTCCCGACGTGGTGTCACTCTTGGGGACTTCTGGGGCCGTCCCTTAGGGGGGGGGGTTCTGTCATGAGCTCTCTCTCTGCCTGGTAACACACGCTGATTGAAGTCTGACCTCCACCTGTTCCTGCTCTGCTCTGCTCTGCCTCACCCTCGTTACCTACCAGCTGCACTGCATTCACCACTCATCATGCCCTGTATATAAAGCCTTGCTTTTCAGTCCACACTTGTCAGATCGTCTGCAACCAGCACCAGTTACCTGCCTGTTTTGGAAAACGCCTCTGACTCTTTGCCTGTGATCCCAGACCCGCTCGACTACTTCTGTGTTCTCCAGCCCCGGTAATCTTGACCTGCCTTCCGTCCCTCTTCTACGAATACCGCCTAGTCCTTGACTGTACTGCTGCTTCGTTTCAATTGCTGTTGTGTGTGTGTTTCCCCCAGGACTTCCCGGATCATCCAGCTCCTGCCATCGCTGTTCGGCTACTGGGGGAACACACACACGCAGACTCTTGGAACTCCTGTACCCCCCCCGGAACCCCTGAAACCCCCTTAACCCCCAACCCTTAAATAAACTTTTGAACGTGACGCTTTTGTGGTCCTCGTCCTGTTTGGTGTCTGACAGGTTGATATAAGTTTATACAACCATCTATTATAATGATGCAATTCATTAAGTGTTACAATGTTATATCGGAAGCATTTACCGCTTGAATTATCATAATGCATAATAAACCTTCTTTTAACTATGGCATTCATGGTATCCATACTGACATACTGTAACACTTTACTTAAACCCAGTATCCATACATTGTTCTGAACACATTTAGCCTACACATTTGATAAAGCATTCATAATGCATCTTAGGTAGAATCTTACTTAAGTCTACTATTTATATACATGTCTGCACTATGAAGTAAAAAGGTGTAGCATGAGTCCATATTTTTATTTTGAAATGTTGTAGACACATGGTTCAATACATATGGCTCAATTGTTACATATGGCACAATAAAAAGTATTTGTTATGTGATGACCTTTGATTTTCAGTTCAGCACTTAAGGCAAGTGATGCTTGATCATCAACAATCTGGTGGGACTGGCCTCCATAAAATAGACAGCAACTTTGTATTATTTCTCTGAAGCCTTTGAAATGCTTTCTGGGACCACAACAACAGCAGCAACAAAAACAAACAAATAAGCAAATAAACACATGAGTAAATAAATAAATATGCAAATAAATAAATGTTGTCCTTTTGCAGTTTAACCACAGGCTAATAAGGCAGACAGAATACATAACAAAGAGACGGAGCGAGTGATTTAGGCTTTTGTGTGCTGCATCTGGAGAAAACAAGAAAGAGAATCCTCACCTGTGGGAAACATACAGAAGCCCTGTAAGGTTACACTCACACACCCTCGCACACACACACTTGCCTTTTAATTAAGCATGAAAAGGCGTTCTCTCCCCACGGCGGGGTGCGCGCGCGTCTGTGTGTGTGTGTGTGTGTGTGTGTGTGTGTGTGTGTGTGTGTGTGTGTGAGTCGGCGTGTTCGTTTGTAAACTGTTTTTAAACATCACAGGATGGGAGCGTATTGCCTGCCAAGTGCAGTGCGAGGGAAACTGTGGTACTTACACACACTCAATCTCCCTCTGTCCCTCACGCAAAAGCACACACACACACACACACACACACACACACACACACACACACACACACACACACTTAAGACTTGCACATGCACCCCCCCCCCCCCCACACACACACACACACACACACACACACACACACACACTTAAGACTTGCACATGCACCCCCCCCCCCCCCCCCCCACACACACACACACACACACAAACACTTAAGACTTGCACATGCACCCCCCCCCCCTCACACACACACACAAAGTGGCTGGAGGGCGTAGATAAGGAAAGTAAAACTGATCGCAAATTTCATCATGTACTGGAAACACACACACACACACACACACACACACACACACACACACACACATACACACACACACACACACAAACACACACACACAAACACACACACACAAACACAAACACACACACACAAATACAAACACACACACACACACACAAATACACACACACACACACACACACACACACACACACGCAAACACATTCAACAAAATAATTTCTAGACAGAAAGTGCATGGAAAGTATACTTATGCAATAAAGTTAAAAAAGTGGATTTATGGCATGAATTAATTACTCAGAGGCTTTCATCAGAGCAGACAGAGAAACAGGATGCCAGCTGGGGTAAGAGGCAAACTCCCAGAATGCACTGGGCTGGAACTGCCATAAGGTGCAGCCATGTTTGACCTGCTCACAGGCACACAGGCTTGGTGGCAAACAGGCATTTGTTTACTTTAAAACACATTTCCCCAATTGTCAGATGGCAGGAGGCCGACCGCACACAGCGTGTTTGTAGAGTTTGGATAGCTTGCCTGTGGGTTTATCTTCTTAGGGAGACGGGGGATATTTAAACATTAACACATGGTCATTTTATGGACCTGGGTGAGCGGCAACATGCTCCCTGGAGTGTTTTAAGTGCTCATCCTTGTGACATATCATTGGTTAAATATCATTGTATTGCTGTTCCAATTCTCATGATTAACATGAAGATATACTTGTTCATCCTACATCCTACATCCATCTCTACAGATATTGCAATAGATGATGATGATGATGATGATGATTGATGATGATTTTAATTTTAGAAATAGAAACCATGGTTCCATGGTTTCCATGGTTGAACTTTTCAATATTGAAATATTATATATTATTCTTCTCTAGTATTCTTGCCACTCTTCAGTGGACTTTGATTGCTTAGTTGAAGATGGTGAGACATAACAACTGGTGTCATCTGTTTATAGCTGCTTTAGTGACATCCAGGGCCTAGTGATGATTAAATCTATATGCAGCTGTCCTTGAAAAGCTAAAGTTGTGTATTGTTGAGCTCTTGAAATTCAGGAATGAGGATAAAACTCTTCAGGGCTTGGGGTTTGTTGTTGACCCAATTTTACTGGCAGGTCTTAAAAGTACAGAAAACATTTATGCCTTTAATAATGACCTAATTAAACTTATCTTAGGGGGTGGCATAGACACAAATGAGTGCATACATGCACACACACAGACACACACACACACACACACACACACACACACACACACACACACACACAGACACACACACACACACACACACTCCTCTCTCATTCTGCCATCTGTGCCACTGGTTTCAGAGAAGGTTAGGTTATGTACCCACAGCTGTTCGGAACACCTGGGTGACACCTGAGTGTGTCGACAAGATCACAGACCTGGTATTCTATTGACATTTCAGCATGTGTGTGTGTGTGTGTGTGTGTGTGTGTGTGTGTGTGTGTGTGTGTGTGTGTGTGTGTGTGTGTGTGTGTGTGTACTGTATGTGTGTCTATCTGTCCGTGTGCAGTTACAATGTTTAAAAGGTAGTCTGTTATGTCATTTCTTCTTTTGTGTACCAGTACTTGAAAGACTCCTTTCCAAGCTCTGGGTGATCACAAAGAGAATGTCATTTCCGTGTTGAAGCATGAAAAGTCCATTGACTTCTAGGTGACAAACATGACTCGGATGGGCGACAATTCCTTTTAACAAAAAAGCAGTAGCATCCAAACCTATCATTATCCAAGCCATTCCAAATGGACTCTGCATCACACACAAACAAATGACCCACACTCTCCCAATCCTGTTTTTATCCTCCTTCTCTCTCTTGCTCTCTCTTTCTCTCTCTCTCTCTCTCTCTTTCCCTCCCACCCCTCTCTTGTTGTCCGCTATCTTTTTCACTCTCACTGAAAAAAAGGGGGAAAAACAAGATAAAACTAATGCAGCTTTGCTCCACAGAAACAATAGCCCATAGTTTAATATTCTCTTTAATTTAATGCCATCTTAAAAGGTCACCACAAACATATAATGCCTCCCAAACATATTCAATTTCATCATAATTAAAAATAGATTATCTATCTGTGAGTGAGCGATTTATCATAATCATCCTCTACGCCTTTTAGAGGCTCAAATAATCTAATGCAAAAATCCATAATTCTTCATGACACAATAATAATTTGTTTATGGCCAAATCTATTGGGTGATCG
>NC_055976.1:12191203-12196203 GCF_018492685.1 Alosa sapidissima
GAGGGAGGGAAGAGGGGAGGGGGAGGAAAGGGGGAAGACAGAGATGCAGATGAAAAGACAGAAGAAAGGGAGGAAGAAAGGGAGGAAGAGAGGGGAAGAGGCAGATGAGCAGGCTGTGTGTGGGCTGGGTTGGGCTGGGCTGAAGGTCAGTGATGGTTAATTATTTAGCTGCATGTTTGGGTTTCCAGGAACCCCACTGATACAAGCAGCAGCACCCAGGACCAGGACAGACTGGCCACATGAAAAGACAGATCCCTCCATACACACACATGGACGCACAAACACACACTCACACACACACACACACACACACACACACACACTCACACACACTCACTCACATACACACACACACTCACTCACATACACACACACACACACACACACACACTCACACACACTCACTCACATACACACACACACTCACTCACTCACATACACACACACACACACACACACACACACACACACACACACACACACACACACACACACACTCACACACACTCACTCACATACACACACACACTCACTCACATACACACACACACACACACACACACACACACACACACACACACACACACTCACTCACATACACACACACACTCACTCACTCACATACACACACACACACACACACACACACACATACACACACACACACACACACAGCACTCTACTCTACTCTACTCTACTCTTTTTTCCCCAGTCATTCAGATCACTCATAACCTCACTCTTTTTAGCCTCCCTCTCTCTCACCCTCTCTCTCTCTCCTTTTCTCTCCTGCTCTCTCCATTCCCATTCAAATTGGCTCCAATTAATTGTTTCTGAAGAAAACAGAGGCTCGGCCAATTAGATTAGTCTGTTACAGAAGAGAGATTGCGGGATGACTGGCACAGGCTTAATTACACAGAAGCTTTTGATCAGCTACTTAGAGAAATAAACTCTCTCCCTCTCTCTTTCATTCTCCTTTTCCCCCTTGCAACTTTCCCTCTCCCTCGTTCCTGACTCTTTCCTCGTTCTCTCTCTTATCTCATCAGAAAAAGAGTTGCATTTCGGCTTTCAGAAGCAATTAGATCCCTCTAGTCCAATTTGTTTCCACCCCCCCCCCTCTCTCTCTCTCTCTCTCTCTCTCTCTCTCTGATACTGTGTGTATGTGTGTTTGTTATTTTAATAATCTCTGTTTAACCAAATGGATGTTAAATATTAAAACTAAACTAAGCAGCTTTCTTCTCTCTCTCTCTCTCTCTCTCTCCCTCTCTCTCTACTGTCATCGGGTAGTGCTCAGCGTGCAAGAGTGTGTGATCCCCTCATTGGTTATGGAGGTGAAACTAATCTGGCAATCCTCACTGTGTAATCCCTAATCTAATATTGACAGTGTTCCAGAAAGGCACAGGTGGTGCACTGTCCAGGTTACACTATAGTACCAGTCATATGTGTTTAAGACACCTTTACAAGCGTATTAACAGTAACAGTTTTTCCCCTCTCTATTTAATTGTGTCTACATTTACAGATTTAGTATTTCTATGATTAGTAATAGTGTGTCCTTACTAAAAGTAGTGTTTTACCATATTTCATCTGTCATAGACAGTGCATAAGGCTAAGTAGTGTAGTAGAGATATATTATAACAAATAGTGTACACTGCCACTATAACTGACCGTTGCTGTAACAATGTGATGATCTGACATCTGATTTGGCTGCATACAACAAAAGTTGTTCTAGCATCTAAAAACCAAGAAAGAAAAGTTCAAGAAAAGCACCGCCAACACATCAGACCATTGGCCAATTCCATTTCTACTGCCTCTCTGCTCTCATGCTAATACTTCAGAAAAACACACAAACAATAAATACATAAATCCAAATATTTTTTTTCCTCAGCTCACCATTGTTGTTGATGTCCCAGTAGGTAGTAATGGTATTTCTTTTTCAAATCCACGTTCTAGTACTTCCTCTCTCTCTCCCACTTATTCTCTGTAATGAGCCAGCTTTTTCTGGACCAAGAACATTGTGTGTTGTTCATGAGACTGTGCTTGTTTATCCGTGTTTGAGACGCTGGGTAAGTTGAGCTTTCTCTATGTGTATGTGTGTGTGTTGATTCGTTTCCCCAAGAGAGGGAAAGGTCTCAGATGAAAACCCTTGCTTGCTGTTGTGTATCTGCACAAGTGAGTGAGCGTGTGTGTGTGTGTGTGTGTGTGTGTGTGTGTGTGTGTGTGTGTGTGTGTGTGTGTGTGTGTGTGTGCACGCGCGTGCACTCACGTCTGTCTATGTGTATCTGGGTCAGTGGTTCTGTCAGGCTGTTGTCCTCCATGCGCTGAGCTGGACAGTTTGGTGGGTTTTAGGTCAATGCATCCCTGCCCTTCTCATTCGTGCTTCCATACCAGCTATCTCAACACCTCGCCAACACACAGGCACAGGCACAGGCACAGGCACACACACACACACACACACACACCACCACCACCACCACCACCACTCTCCCTGGCTCACCTACAGTACAGGAGGATGAGAAACAGGAAGTAAAATTCAACAGTTTAAAAAACAGCCCCACCGACAGACATGTTTAAAATCTTTATTAATGAAAACAAAACATTATTTTGAAATGCCAGATGAGCAGTGGAACAGCTTTCATAGCTTGCATAATTGAACAAATAGCGCTTGCCCTAGTTGATCCCACTGCGTCCTGGCTGGAGTTGGCTTTTGTAGAATATTTAATTTCTATTTTGCCGTCTGTTGCTCTCCTATTTTTTTCTCTGTTGTGTTTTCATTTTGGTGTTTGTGTTTGTGGTCACTCATGCCTTAATGTGGGCCCATGGTCCCAGTGACCCTGCTGAGACACCAAACCCACACAAAGTCCTTCAAACATGTTTCATTTAATAATTCAGTGGAGTCTAACTGTTACAAATGGCTGGCTTTAGCGGCATCTTTCCCCTGGACTCTTCCCCTGGCCACGAAAGCTTGTGCTCTCCAAGGTCATGCTTCAGACAAGAGAACCACAGAGGACCAATGAAAGCGCTCATTTGAGAAACTGCACGAGGAAACTCACTCAAGAAACCACACACTACGAGCAGCCTGCTCAGAGTTCTGTTGTGGCCCCCTTCTATTCCTTCAGATCTCTTCCTATCTAGTCTGGCATCTGTGTTAACACCTGTTTTAACTTTATTTCATTAATACACTTGCAATAACTCATGACCTACAGTGCCTACATGTTGCTAACTGAATAATCCTTCTTTTGTATGCTGAGAAACATCTTAGGACACCTACTAAGTGGATGAGTTGTTATTATTCTTACCTGAACATTTAATTCAAAGCTAACAGTTAACCAAGGATCAGTTCTGTCCCTCATCTGGGGGGGGGGTCTCCTTAATTGAACCCTTCAATTATATTACTAGCAAAACTGTGTATTACTGTATGTGTCGCACAGGATGGCAGATGCAAGATCCTGTAATGAATAGGTTATGAATAGAATGCATCCGCCTGGAGAGCTGTCAACATGCATGGTGCTGTGAGTGACAGCTTTGTAGCATGACATATATGACATTATGGTTTATTATGACATCAAACAGTACTCTTATGACAGTTACTGATTATGGTAACATGACACAGTCAAACTGTGGGACACTAGCTGTCATATAGACTACTGACCACTGACGTGTAATCTGCCATGCCATGCTTATGACGTAGATGTCCCAGCCTTATGACAGAGGGTTAAGTGAAAGCCTACTGTATCTCTCTGATGTTGACGTGTTGGATCGGTGCCAAATCAAGGCTACCAGGGTCAGCTTTGGAGGTCACCTGCTGTCTACAAGGCAGCAGATTCAACCGTGGAGACATGACGATGGCTGCAACAGTTTGGCAACGTCAATTGGCGGGTCGTTCAGGACATCAGTGTGTGAAGCCCATGATGTCACTGCCCTCCTCACGGCGCGTAGTTGACGGAGCAGAGCGACGGATTTAACACAATGGGTGTAGGCGCCGAAGCAAAGCGCCTGTCTCCGTCTGCCTGTTATCTCGCGGCCGCAGGAAAATCCTGATTTCATACCCTGATGAAAATGGCCTCGTCGAGAGAGAGAGAGAAAGGGAACGAGAGCTTCGTTATCTATCCGCGTGGCTGCATAGATCAATGATAAGTGAGCATTAGTTATACACTTAATTCACTTACACGTCCCCACTTTATTAGTGATGTTGAATCATCTCACCCACAACCCAGAATAATCTGAGAAGATAACTCATTTTAATTAGGAGATTCGTGCAGGATCATTTCTCAGATATTTTTTTTTTTAAACTCTGATCTAAATTTAAACTTGATCGTGAACGAGAGTAATAAATATGAGGGTAAAATAATTTTATGTTTCGCCACTATAACTTTGGTTCTCTCAGACAGATAGAGAGAAAGAAAGAGCGCGAGAGAGAGAAAGAGGGACAAAAAAATAAAAAATGTGAAGTGTATTAATCCGGCAATTATGATTCCATTAGATTCTATAAATGGAGAGTCATTAATAGCAGATAAATTAGTCCTCTTGGGTCGGCCTCACATCTTAAAGACCGTTTGTAATGAACTCTGGTGCGGAGGCGGACACGACGGATCAGCAAGAGGTCTTTAGCACTTTAGTACCATGTGGTCATTGACAATAACCATGCCCTGACCTGCACCTTTTACTGCCTTAGAATCAGCAATAAGCCATAAACCGCATACACAGTGTTATCAAATGAGAAGAGTTAGCATGGCAGCTAATGGCGGCTAAGAGTTAGCATGGTGGCAGTGATGTTTGAGACTAGGTGGAGGGGACGTGGAGCAGTTGAGCAGGCCGCTAAGCTGAAAGCTAAGGCTGAGAGCTGAGGGGAAGCTGTGCTGTGAGAGACGGCCACAGTGTCCCTTACCGCGCAAGTCACTCACAGGGGGCTGGAGTCCAAGCCGCACTTGTTTCCATGGCCACCAACTCCACGATCAGTCTCTCACTGTCACTCACTTTCCTGACTTTCCCCCATCCAAATAACT
>NC_055976.1:12201203-12231923 GCF_018492685.1 Alosa sapidissima
GTGTGTGTGTGTGTGTGTGTCTGTGTGTGTGTGTGTGTATGTGTGTGTGTGTGTGTGTGTGTGTGTGTATGTGTGGGCCAATCCACTCTGGACCACGACTCAGAGGCACGAGACTACATTAGTGCCCTCTGGTGGAATAGCAAGACAAGACGTTGGAGCTTGGTGTGTGTTAATGCGTGAGTGTATGCATGTATGTGTCTTTGTGTGTGTGTGGGCATGTGTGTATGCGTGCACACACCTGCGTGCTTGTGACAGAGAGAGGGACAGTGCCGTCATGCAGTCATGGTTGCGTTGGCAAGGCCAGTGAGTGTGCCGTTCGTATGAGTCATGCCATGTCTGTGATAATTCTAACACTGTCTTCTTCATATATGCCACAGAGCCAGTAGTGCAAGGTGCCAGCATCATCAAGGTTACAGGTTTTGCACACAGGTACTAATGAGGAGTGTTCCTTTCCTGCCTTATAAGTCCCCAAAAGACTGCACTAAGAGTTTAATATGTTAAATAGGTTTAATGATGATGGTGCCTCTGTCCACCCCAGCAAGTCATCTAACATTAGAACTAGACAGCATGCCAATCTTGTATGATTGACAATAACAAATAAATATAAACAACATTGTGAAATATGATGTGCTTACATAAAATATATATAAACTTAATTACAAGCTCTAGACCCAACAGCAGGACATACAACAACAACAACAACAAAGAAATAGATACATAAACACATACACATTCTGATATACAGTGGGGAAAATAAGTATTGAACACGTCAACATTTTTTTCAGTAAGTATACTTCCAGTGAGGCTATTCACATGACATTTTCTACAGACATTAGTATTAACTTAGGTAATCCACCCATATTAAAAAATCCACCCATATTAAAAAATCCAAACATTAATGTCCCTAAGTAGAGTTATGAGTAAAAAAGTGGAATGCCACAGGAAAAAAGTATTGAACACGCCTACTGAAATTTCTTAAATACTTTGTGGAAAACCCTTTATTTGTAATGAGAGCTTCAAGGCATTTCCTCTACGACGAAACTAATCAGTCGCAGTATTCAGGTGTGATTTTGGCCCATTCTTTTAAACAGATAGTCTTTTAATATTGAAGATTCCAGGGGTCCCTCTTGTAAATCCTGATCTTTAGGTAACTTCCAAAACTGTTCAATTGGATTTAAGTCAGGGCCTTGATTTCCTTTCTCTGAAACTCAATTGAGAGTTTCCTTTGCTGAATGCTTTGGATCATTGTCCTGCTGGAAGGTCTAGCCATGTCTCATCCTCATTGTCCTGGTGGATGGCAAGATTCTCCCAGAAAAAATGGCTCCATTCATCATTTCTTCAACTGTATGAAGTCTGCCAGTACCATGAGATGAAAAACAGCCCCACACTGTGATGCCTCCACCTCCAAACTTCACTGTTGGTATGGTATTTTTAGGGTGATGCACAGTGCCATTTCTCCTACAAATATGGTGTGTAGTATGACATCCAAAGAGTTAAATTTTGCTCTCACCTGACCAGAATACATTCTCTTAGTATTTCATAGGCTTGTCCAAATGTTGTGTTGCAAACTTTCAATGAGTTTCGACATGTTTTTCTTCAGTAATAGAGTCATGTGGGGTGAGCGTGCATAGAGGCCATGGCGGTGGAGTGCATTACCTATGATTTTCTCTGTAACAATTGAACCTGCTGCCTCCGAGTCTTTCTGGAGTGGTCCTTGGCTCTTAGGCTACACTTCTGACTATCCTTCTGACTTCCTGGTCAGAAATCTTGTGAGGAGATCCTGATGCATGGCCTCATCATAACCCAGCTTACATGAATTTGCACAGATAGGAGGGATACAGTAATTACTCTCTAACTATGTATAGATTCCAGCTCGTTCCCTGCCATTCCTTGCCTTTGTGTACTGCTTTTTCTTAGCGTTCAATACTTTTTCCCTGTGCCATTCCACTTTTTTACTCATAACTCTACTTATGAACATTAATGTTTGGATTTTTTTTATATGTGTGGATTACCTAAGTTAATACAAATGTCTGGTGAAAATTGTACATCCACCCACACCCATTCTTTGACAGACCCGCACAAACATCACAACTGCTCTGACAACCACTATAGGATGTGCTAACCTGTTATTATGCTTACTTAGTACATGTCTTAAGTCATCACAAACATTCATCCAATCACTATCATCATCATCACCACTTGCACTATTATCATCAGTATTATCATTAACAACTCCATAAAAATTATAATCTGTTCTCCTTCTTAATAGCCTCTGTGTGGACACATACACACACACACAGAGACACACACAGACACATACACACGCATACGCACACACCCACCCACGCACACAAGTAGTGTGTGAAAAACACACACTATCTCAAGCACCCCATACTTACACACACACACACACACACACACTAAAATAAATTGCGGAGCTGGCAGTATGTAGGTTGGGGGAGAGGTGAAGGGAGGAGCATCTGTTTTCTGTAGTCAGAATGTGAAGAAGGAGCAAGGTGTGCTGATGTGTCAGCCTCCTCTCTCCTCTGCAATTACCCCTCGCTAGCTTCCCCACTATGCTTTTCCTGTCGGATGGCCCCTCCACCGCACAGCAGCCAGGGGTGGGGGAGGCCGCTCTGAAGGTCCTGTCAACACTTAGAGTGTGTGTGTGTGTGTGCTTATGGCAGGATCTGTATAACCTATAACCGGAAGATTCACACCGGCACAGGTGTGGGTATATAGAGTGAGTCTGTATGTGTGTGTGTGTGTGTGTGTGTGTGTGTGTGTGTGTGTGTGCATACATGCGTGTATATGTATGTATATATGTGTGTGAGTGAGAGTGTGTGTGTGTGTGTGTGTGTTGAGAGGGAGGAACTGTCAAACCTCTGCTGAAACAGCACCACAGAGATGTTGCCTTTAGCCTTCCAGTCAGTCACAGCATCCTTCTCTCTCTCTCTCCTTCCTCCTCTCTCTATCCCACCCTCCTCCACACTTCCTCCCTCAATCTCTCCATTCCTCTCCGTCAGAGACCACGGTAGGAATCAGTGGGTCTATGCCTGTGATAGTGCGTTGATTTCCACATATGGCTTCAATGAGTACTCTCAAAATCTACTAAATCAGTTTCAAAATGCATTTATTTTGTTAGTTAGTTAGATGGTTATTTGTTTGTTTCATTGATTGATTGATTGTATCAGGGTGTAACGGGGTGTAAACTAAATCAAGAACTTATTTATTTGTTTGTTAATTTGATTGACTGTTTGATTGTATCAGGGCATAACAAATTATGTGTGAGGCAGCTTCTAGGGTGTCAGGTGATTATTCATTGACATACCATCAACTAGTGTTCTATGGGGAGATTGAGCCCCTCACATTGTGATGGCATTTGATTATTTCCCATGATGCCTTTGGGTTAAATGACTTTCCTCATTACGTTGGAAGAGTATAACATGTCTATTTCAGATTTATGGTCAGAGAAAAGCATTTGGTCACAAAAGAAAAGTGTTGGCTCAAGAATGATCAGCAACGATTTCACTGCTCATCCAGAAAAGCAAAGATGGTGGCAAACACACAATGGGACTGAGTGTGCTGAACCAGATAAACACGGTCTCGGGTGAAAGTGGTGTGTGCCGTAAAGATAGGCACTCGTCCTGCACGGCTGGGTTGGGCCTTGACGGGGACTTGCTGAGTCGGAACCGCTCGTGGCATGCTTGACAAAGGCCAGTCTGGACAGAGTGCACAGAGACGGCAGTGGCTGAAAAGGTCAAAACGGGAAAAGGTCAGAGATTGTCGTCATTGTTGGGAGACTTGATCAACCTTTGCGGTGCCCCAGGCCAAAAACCTGGTCACCAGAAATCCAAACACAGGCTCGATCAGTGGTGGTGTATTAGCTGGAGCAGAGCTTAAGGCTAAGATGGCAGCCACACAGACCTGGGTCTATAAACAGACTTGTGTTGAGTCCAGGTGAGGATGATACTATATGTACCGTATAGCGGTACACAATTTGACCACTCATTCATGCATGTTTTTTCCACAGGAAATGAATCACGCTTCTCAATCTCTCCTCCTGCAGCTCTCAAGTTGTACATGCTCTACCTTTAGTTGCTCAATAATTGTTGAAACTCAAATCTAGCTTATTTTTGAGTATGTGTGTGTGTGTGTGTGTCTATGTGTGTGTGTGGGTGTGTGTGTGCATATGTAGACAAAAACTGTTATCATATATTGGGGTCTCGCTTCACATGCACATAAGACAGAAGTACATGTTTGAAAGGTACCAATCAGTATCACTCAGAAGATCTAAAGGTTATTGTGTGAGAATGGGGCTGCCGCAGACAAAAGCCTGAGTTGAAGGTTTGTTATTTTCAAGGGATGGAGGCATTGGAGATGTCCAGCCACGTAGAAACCCCTGACCCAAAATCGGGTCATCGATCAGTGCTTTAGCGACAGGTTCTCTAGGAGCGTTCAGTGTAATGTCAAGAGAGGTGTGGCACTCTCGGGACGCACCAAGGGGTGAACGGCTGTGCCCGCTGGGACCGCAGGATCACGGCTACTCCAGACCAACCGAAACACACCTATCGCTACACCTGCGAGGGATTCTAATACAGAGGTGTTCAGTCATAATCCCATAGAGGATAGCTAGTCATTCTGGACTGACATCTTAGGTCTTTGTCAAAAAAGGCTTTTGTCTATTTCCATCATAACTTGTGAAACTTGTGAATGTTTCTACTGAAACAACTTTCATTAAATGTGTGGCACCAAGACCATTGAGCATTTGAGTCTTTAAGTCCTCTACATATCACTCAAAGAGCTGGCAAGATGGGTAGATGTGTGTGTCAGTTGTCAGTCCTACATTTCTTCTAATTATATCAAAATCACAACTGTAGTATTTTGCTTGATGGTGTTTTGGACCCCCACCGTCGACTTCAAGTAATCTAATCCTAACCTTAACCGTAACCCTAACCATAACCATTGACTAACCCTAGTGCCTTCCAGGCAGCACTGTCTTGAAGTTGGCAGTGGGGGCCCAAAAGACCATAACAAGTATTTTTTTTTCTGTTTTACCTTTTAACATCCAAAAAGTACATGTTTAACAACAACAGGACACTTTGAGATATTGCTGCCAAATAATGAGCAATGAAATCCATATTTGAAGCCACATCTTACAACCTTAGTGTTGTGAATATGAGTTACAACCAAGAAATTATCAATAAGCAATTAGTCTTTTGAGTAAATAACATTGCCCTCAGTGCCCGGTGTGACGGTACAACTTTAACAGGGAAGCTACACCAGGCAGGTAACTAAAGCGTTCCGTTCACATTGCGCCTGCTGCATCAATTAGCTTCCACTATAATTAATGGAAGTAGCTACACCAGACGTTATGGTAGCGCGTACGTTCGAAAAAAATAGACCAATCTTCTAAAATGGATTTTACGCGCCGCGAACGGAGCGCTTCAGTTACGCGGATGGTGTAGCCTCCCTGAAAGGGTTAACTATTTCTCATGTAGGACATCTTATGGGGCAGTGAGTGTGCATATATTTTTATTCGTTTGAAGATTCCCAGTGCTAGGGCTGTGATCTGAGCTAGATGTTAGAGGTCTGACGGTGAACACTTTGAAAGTGAAATCTGTGATCGTGCAGTCAACTGTGGAGCAGCCAAGCTCGGAAGGTTTGGTCTACTTCCAAAGACAGCACCCTATCACCCCACCATGTAGAAAGGATCTCAAGATCTCAAGACTTTCACCGTGCCCAATATGTACTTTTCTATTTTTGCTATTCCTTGATATTTTCACTTTTAACATTTTTGTTCATATCATCCATGTGTGTGTTTCAACTGAGACATTCTCTTCTTGTGTTTCATGTCTCTGAAGATGAACATGTTTTCCATGGCCTGCACGGATCTGACGTGACTGTGGCATTGACAGCGTATGACGGTGCGCTCCGCGGTGGTAGTTGGTCACTTGCGTGTCAAAGGATATGTTGGTCGTCGAGTTTGTGAAAGGACTCTTCTAACTCGGTGGGCAGACATTGAATCTTTGCTCCTGGTATCTCTCTCTCTCTCTCTCTCTATCTCTCTCTCTCCTCGCTCCACCCTTCCTTCCGTTTCTCACTGTCCTCTTCCCCGCTATGACTCATGCTGTCTTGCCCTTTCACAGACAGAGATGGAGGGATACAGGAGGAGAAGAGAGGAGAGGAGAGGAGATGAGAGGGGGGTGGTAAGGAGGAGGAGGACTGAAGGCTGGGCAGAGGAGAGCAGCTGTGTCTCTCAGCCGTTGGTCTTTAACCTCCATGTGGAAAATTCGGCAGACTGACAACCCAGGTTATTTATGAGCTAAGTATCTAGGTTATTGGTCCTTATTGTGTGTGTGTGTGTGTGTGTGTGTGTGTAGCTGTATGTGTTGCATGTGGAATTTGACCTCTTTGTTAGAAGAAACACAAAATTTAAAACAAAATACAGAAGTAGTAAACAAATAGTAAATGTAAGGTAAGGTAAGTTAATACTTACCATCCTCTAACAAAAGATGCAAAAATAACAATATACACTCACTCATTTACTCTCTCTATCTCTCTCACACACAGTCATACACACACACACACACACACACACACACACACATTGGCCTTTAGCTTGATGAGCTTGACCATGTCCCTAGCTCGAGTGGGACTCCAGAGTGTATCTCTACTATCGCTGGATTACTGTAATCCATAATCTACTAGTGGAATTGAACTCCACAAGTCCAGAATCGGCAGCAGTGTGCTTGTGTGTGCATGTGTGTGTGTGTGTGTGTGTGTGTGTGTGTGTGTGTAGTCTGAATGGGATAGACTCCTGGGAGAGTCACCCAGGACACTTTGATGATTAAAAGGGAGGAGAGGCATATCTGTGTCATGCCGCGGCCAGTGAACAATGCATCTCTGACCTCCTCCTTTAACCTTCCATGGCTCCCCCGAGACTGTCAAGATCATATATCAAATGGAGGGATGAGGAGGGAGATGTGTGTGTGTGTGTGTGTGTGTGTGTGTGTGTGTGTGTATGTGTGTGTGTGTGTGTGTGTGTGTGGGGGGGGGGGGGGGTTAGAGTGGTGGCAGAATGGTCATACACACAACACATTATTGATATTAAAATCCTATCAGGGTTCATGTGAGGTCTAAAGGCAACAACATGTTATGCTCAAGAGAGGGAGAGAGTGGAGAGCAAACCCCTGCAGAACCCATCAGAGACCGTTTCCTCTCCATCTAATTGAAGCTTTGTATTGACAAGCTGGAAGTGTACAGAGTGTGTCTGCTGAGAATTCAGCTGTCTGTGCTGTGCTGTGATGAGCCAGCCTTGCTATGTGTGGAATATGTGTAAGACTGGGGATTGATTGGAGTTGCACAATTTGGAGGTCACCTGAATTTTTGGCAAATAAATGTTTCCTTGAGTATGACCACAAACACTTGAGTATGCTTAAGTGCTGCTGCTTCTCTTTCTTTCTCTCTCTCTCTCTCTCTCACACACACACACACACACACACACACACACACACACACACACACACACACACACACACACTACAAGTAGTCTACTGTGAATGACATTGCTATAGTTGTAAAATTGAGCTGGCTCTAACATTGCTGCTCTTCTACAAAGACTCGTAATGTGAGAACACATTTTTTGAGTGCATTTTCGCATGTCTCTGAAACAACACATTCAGGCCTTATTCATCCACAACTGCTTATTTATGGAAACTACTCCGTTATTGGATTGTTGAGTTTGCAGTGAGTTGACTACAGGTTTGGATTACTAACTGCTTTGACAAGAGGAAGTAAACCGGGCCACCCTTCTTCAGTGGCTTACTATGGACACATCTGTGGCCTGATCCAAACATCAATTTACCGGAAAAGGTCAGGTGGAGGCTTGCAATCATTGCGTTCATCAAAACAATCCATGATGATAGACAGCAAATAAAAAATCTAGGAGAGGTGAAGGAGAGATAGGGTGACAGAATGGACAGAGAGAGAGAGAGAGAGAGAGAGAGAGAGAGAGAGAGAGAGAGAGAGAGAGAGAGAAAGGAAATAGGTAGGGTGAAGTAGAGAAATGTGGTTCAGCATGATTAAAACTAATCCTTTATTGATACATGTCGTATAACCTTGTACAGGAAAGGATGAGATGGGGTAAATATATTTTTAATCAGCGAACGAAGCCGGGTTTCTAGCAAAATGCTTTGTACTGACATGGCAAAGACATTAGGTAATGCATTTGATTCCATGTAAATCCCCTTTCTCTCTCTCCCTTTCTTTCAATCTCAGCCTCTCCTTTCATCTGAATGATAATCTGCCATCAAAGTGATGAAATCCATAATCTACTCAACTCTGTCTATTTTGATAGGATGAGTTCGGGAGTTAAATCAATCATATTAATTTGATGATGGGGAGGAAACTACAGAAAAAATACAATAACATGTTACTAAAATTGTACACACATGTGATCTGGGTCAAATGTGCTGTTTACTAAGAATTAAGGACAGGGAAGAGTGGCTGGCCTTTTGTTTTCCTATCCGAGACCCATTGGACACTGTCCTGAATTTGAGCGAGGTCTCATTCAAAGTGTCCATCTGTATCCATTTAAACGGCAGTGTGACTTTAAGCAAGCCAGCACCGAGCTCTTATATGTAAATGATCCATTTAGTTCGGAGACAATCGCCTGTTTATGCAGCTCTAATAGTTGAATATCTCCAGCTCAAAAGGCCTAGCAGCATTAACAAGGTAATCCCCAATTACTGGCTGAAATGATGTACTACAGCCGTGGTGCTGTGTGAAGGCCGAAATCACACACACACACACACACACACACACACACACACACACACACACACATACTCTACACACACACACACACACACACACTGTACACACGCATGCACGCACGCACACACACACACACACACACACACACACACACACACACACACACACACACACACACACAAGGTGTAAACTGGAACTAATTATTGGCAGTCCAGATGCTGTGTAGCTAATTCCCAGCTGGACTCAGCTAGAGCATCCAGGGTTTAAACAGGTCCGTGTGGCCAGGGACCAACAGTCTCTTATGTATGCCAGCTCAGGAATCTCAAGTACCCCACAAGTAGTCTATACACTGCAGCCCATCAAACACAGTAAAGAGCCTATACTTCAGATGCCTTAGGGACTCTTTCTACACACTGTGTGGGAATTCTATGTAAATACAGAAAAAAATGTTCTCAGGTGAAATGGGCCTCCTTTTGGCCACAAAAGATTGTCCTCTGGGTTACAAATTGCTTTCGGGGGCTCTTGAGAAACTCTTTCATCTGGGCGTCAGCACGAATCAGCACTGGTTTTATTTGACCCTCTGGCCCAAATCAGGGCCTCCTGCATCTTGCCTGACAACATTCAAATCCGTCCGTCATTGTGTCAAATCCTGTTGTTGCGCGCATGTATTAATCTCAATCATGGAGACTTAGCCTCATTCATGAGTGCTACATTACAGGTCCAGCTGTAAAGCACAGAGCCCACCGTCGAGTCTCCGCCTCCTCTCCTTGGCCTCAGCAATGATCACGGCAGGCGAGTGCCAGGCAGGAACAGCCTCCAACCTCCATCATCTTCCACAAAGAAGAACAACACAAAAGAAAGCACCATTCCAGAAGCACATTACCCAGCTAAACGAGTGTGTACACGTACACAGCCAAGGTAAAAGCGGCTTCGTCACACATTTCCGTGTACCTTACAGGCCCTCTTTTCCTTAGACGAGGACTCTTTTAGCACCTGCTGCCAGGGTAAGCGGATTATACACGGCGGAGCAGAGGAGGCTGATGGGTGGAGGGCTGATGGCTATGACTCCATAGTGTAGAAATACACCAGCCGGTGACCCGGGGGCATCCACGGCCATCCACGTGCCGCTCGGATTCGCCCGTGCACAAGGCACACTGCCCGGCGTTTGACTTTCAGCCAGATGCCAGCGTTTCTGTTCCAATGGTAACTATTTTATTCATGTATTCATTTGTGTATTTATTTTATGTTTTATTAATAGGAAATGACCCCCCCCCTTTCATTGTTGTGAAGGAAGGAAAAATCGGAACATAGATTGACAGTACAATTTCCCAAAACTATTATTTCTCAGCTTTAATACTATATTCCAGATAACTTTTTTGATAAATGTAGAAGACTGTACTGTAGATTTGCAAAACCGCTGGGCTAAGTTGTGGTTGACTTTTCAAAAAAAGAATATATATATATATAGAATAAATATATTTTTCTTTTAATTTTCACGTTGTTCTTTCTTCAGTATAGTAATGCCCTGTAGTGCATGGCCACAAGCACACCAGCGTGGGTCTATGCAAATACTCTCCACAAATCCATAAAGTAAAAGCTACCAGCGGCACAGTTATGGTTCGATACCCCACATCCTCCAACATGAAAAGACCATCGTTTGACATTTGGAGAAAGCGTTGGATACTCCTCACAGACAAACAGAGCGGGTTTGCATTGATCTCTCTCTCTCTCTCTCTCTCTCTCTCTCTCTCTCTCTCTCTCTCTCTCTCTCTCCCTCTCTCTCTCTCTGCAAACACTTTCTCACTCACTTCATTTTGCCAGCATTGTTTTATTTCCGTTTTTTCTTTTCATTCCTTTTTTTCGATAGGCTTTTGAGATCTGGGCTGAGTTTCAAGCAACGAAAGCCTTCACACTCTTATCCCAGACTGAGATCTACTCACCCACTCACACACACACTCACACACACACACACAATCCACACAGCCTTGCGCAGTGCATAAAATATGAAGGGAGCAGCCCAATCACTTTGCACAAATAGGCTAAACGCCGGGCATCGCTGGGATTGGCGTTCATTATATTTTTACTGGGGTGCATTATCTGGAGTGCAAGGCTGTGTTAAGGCTCAGCCTAAATCAAGGCTGTCGTTTGCATTTCTGACAGGGCGTGTACTGTACCTCAGGAGGGCTGAGAGGGAGCAGCGCGTTGATTGTTAGACTGAGACACACACATAGATTCACACACACACACACACACAGACACAGACACACACACAGACACACACACACACACACACACACACACACACACCACCACAGAGAGCTTCAAAGACATCTAGCATTCCAAAGACACACTTATTATTCTTTTCTGAATGTAAACAGTGTTCTGTGTTTATATGTATGAAGATGGAAGTATGGAGGGCATTGGGAAATAGGAAAGAGCTATGGAAATGCAGAGAGCACATAGAAAGAGATGAGAAAGAGAAAGAAAGAGAAAGAGATGGGGAGAGATGGAGAGAGGGAGAGAGGAATGTGGAGAGTGCTTAACCTTTTGAAAACAGCGCTGACCTGGAGAGAAGGATGGTGGTAAAGTGGTGTTTCTGCTCCCTACGGGTAGAGCAGGACAGTAGAAATCAATCACACACACACACACAACACACACACACACACACACAACACACACACACACACAACACACACACACACAACACACACAACACACACACACACACAACACACACACACACACAACACACACAACACACACACACACAGTACTCTCATATGCACATGAATAACATACACAACTCACCCCAAATACTCAAATATTGCAACCTCTAAAACACAATTGCACAAAAAATAACAAACACAACAAACACACACGCAGACACACACACACACACACACACACACACTCAGATTACGTACTCCCACACATGTGCACAGCATGTGTATTTGTCAAACAGAATTGAAGAAAGGCAGTGCTAAGAGAGATTATCAAACAGACTGTACACGAGGTAAGGTAAAGACAGGTGTGTGTGTGTCTGTGTGACATACTTCCATCAATATTTGGATTTGTAAATCTCTCCCCCTGTGTTAAGGTCTAAACAAAAGCATTACAATGTGTGTGTGTGTGTGTGTGTATGAATGTGTGTAACTGCACAGATCGAGGAGATGGCGCAAGTGGAAGCAGAAGGCATCGGGCTGCAGGACTCAACCCCTACCCCGTGATATTCCACCCGTATCATTAGAAGAGCGGTCAGCGCTCCTCTGACAGGCCCGCCGCGCCGATTCCTCAACAGCACGACCCCGGCAACCACTCTCCCCGTCCAGGGCTTCACCTGACAGCCCGCGTTACATGCCCAGCAGGCTCTCACATGGCCCCCACCGCCACGCTGGTGCCCTGGCCGCGGCCGCCGGACGAACGGAGCTAACGGCCTAATTAGTGATTGACTGAGTGTGGGGGGGGGGGGGGGGGGGGTGAGTCAAACAGCCATTATATGTCGTCTCTTGGAACACGGGGCTGGAGCGCTGAGAGCATAGAGTGGTCAAGGGGAAAGAGGAGCTTTCAGAATCAATATAGTGAGAATCTCTCACTCTCTCTCTCCCTCCCCCCCCCTCTCTCCCTCTCTTTCTCTCTCTTTCTCTCTCTCTCACACACACACACACACTCACACAAAGTACACTCAACTACAGTAATACTTCAACTATTTTACAGTTTTACCTTCTATTCATCTTACAGAGAGTAAAAAGACAGAGAGAAAGAGAGTGAGATACAGACATACTGGCACGGTGAACAAAAGAGAGAAAGCAGACTATGTACAGAATATCACTCGTCTTTTACTTTCCCTCCTTTCTTTGTGTGTGTGTGTGTGTGTGTGTGTGTGTATGTGTGTGTGTGTGTGTGTGTGTGTGTGTGTGTGTGCGTGGTTTCGCCTCAAGGGAGATCTTTCAGCCGCAGTGTGATTGATTTGCTCGCCTGCCAAAAGCTACTGAAAAAAACAGATGTCAGGACAATTCTGCCGTCAGAGATGACAACGACAAAAAAACGAAGATCATGAACACGAAGGGGAGAAAGAGAGTGAAAAAAAAAAACATATTCTATATTCCTTTCTTTTTTTTTTCGCTTTGGAGAAGTACCTTTGTTGTCTCAGAGAGAATCAATCTGAAGACTCATCAAACTCTGACAAAAAAAAAAAGTTTTTTTTTTGTCTTTTTTTGTTTTGTTTTTTTCTCCCTTTTGCTGAACCCTTTCAATGTCATGAGGGGTCGTGGATATCTCCAGGACACAAAATGACAGAAATAACTCACAAAAAAAGGTCAGAGACATGACAGACAATATGCAAGTGATCAGTTAGCCAATGGATCATAACAATTACGGAGACAACACAATCAGACTCAGTGACATACTATTTAACCCCATCAAACCTCACTCCCACTGTCAAGTGTTAAACAACACAAGCTGCTGGAGGAGGGGATGTTGCCTTTGTGGTTGGGAAAGGCTGGATTTGTGAGGAGAGCTGACAGATGGTTGGAGCAGACTGGTTGGATAGGTATGTGTTCTGTGTGGATAGGTGTGGAGAGATGTGCTCCATACTGTTACACTGGATACAGTTGAATGCTGATTGGACAAAGCTGTGTGTGTTTGAAAAGAGACAAGCACTGATTGGACAACGTGGTTTAAATAAGGAAGCTAATGAACTGATATTTTAATTCTAAATAGAAGCATTGTTGCTCAGTGTATTTGCTTTTGGGTATGAAAGGGAGAGAGACCGTGTGAGACAGAGAGAGAGACATCAAAAGACTCATTTGTGTGTCTATATTTGTGTGTGTAAATATACCCAAATTTGCCAACATACCCGACTGAAAAACATTTTCCAATACATTTTCCAAATATATGAAATATTAACAATTCATATCAGGCTGGGAAGCAGTGCAAGTTTAATGTAAACTTAGATTTTAATATAAACTTTCAATATCTTGACGGAAGCAGAATTGATTTACAGTAGTATAACTGTAGTATAATTGATTTACAGTAGTATAAGTATAAAAAAGTAATATAATAATACAACAGATGCTTTTCATAGGAAATAAACTATACGATAATATATGATAATATATAAACTATGTATGTATGTCTAATGAGAAACATGCACAAATGATTATACATATACAGAGAGAGAGAGAGAGACAGAAAGAGAGAGATTATGTTTTTGATAGCGCTGGCTCCCAATATCTTAAGATCTCTGAAGCACTGGTGCGTTCACTCAGCTCATTTTCAGCAGCTGTAAGGTGCTCTGACTAGGCCATCCACTACTGCGAGTGTACCATTTCTCCCTCTGACCCTGTCCAGTTAGCATCTCACACATGTAAGATGTGCACGTGTGATGAGGGTGTGAGTATCATTCACGTGAACATTAACATGAAAAACCAATAAACAACATTATACATGAAAACCCACTACACAAGATTATATCCAATACTTGATTTTGATGAGTCAAGTGCACAACATTTTGGACTAAGTCTTTGTACATTTCAGAGAGAAATAATAACATTCCATCTCTGGCGTGGTGCCTGACATCTTGTCTTGTCATCGATCAGGTCAGTTTAACCCAAGGCAACTGCTAATGTCTTCTCTGAGAAAATGGACCGTGTAGAACTTCAAAGTCATTGTCTAAACAGAGTGGCAAAGTTAAACAGGACAGAAAGTTACAGAAGCGACCATTTTGGACACTATTCCAGCTGAGCGAGGTTGTGTATCTCTGTTATTTTTGGTTAAATACAGTACAAAAGAGACAGTAATGCAATTAGTTGAATGGTTCTAACTGTTAGTGGTGAACGCTTTAGTGGGGAAGAGTTGTGTGTGAAACAGTCTGAAGGTCACCATGTTGTTGAATAGCGGTATAATTTGTTAGTCATGGACTACTGAGTCGACAAATGGCTGATACAATATAAAAAGAGCATTTTGCAGCACCTCTCTCTGTCTGACTCACACACACACACACACACACACACACACACACACACACACACAAAATGGCCATTTTTGTAGACTCACTGAGCTTGCAGTCAGAACGGATTGGTCTTCACACTTCATTCATTTTCATTGCTATCATTTCCGCTGCTCTAACTACCACTCTCGCCGCCGCCTGAACCCTTACTTAAATTTCAGTATGTGGACAGGAAAAAACAAACCCCAAATAAATAAATACATCAATCACTCCTCTAGTCCACTCACCTGGAAGAGTATATAGCAAGGAGATAGTGGGACACGGACACACACACACGCACACACACACACACACCATCACTGCACTCACATAAGTGCCAGATAAAATATGATGAGTGCAGACTGTTTGCTTCGCTGCAACAACTTCAAAAATCCCCGACAGCAATCTGTTTAAAAGCCATCTCTGTAATTGCCACTGTCGTGGCCATGGCCGCGGACTGACGCTCAGACCTGGACGCAGAGAGGGGCTGGGGCTGAAATCCAGCGGCATATGTCCTCCGCTTTAAATCTCCATTAATCTGGGGCCTGCCGGGGAGCGGGCAGCCATGACGCTAATGTTGCTAGCGCGGGCTAACGAGGGGAGAGAGAGGCTCCCCATTAATACAGTAGATAGAATGAGTGGCCAGCAACGGAGATCAACAAAATATATGTTAAAATAAGCAGCACTGCTTCCAGTCTTTTCCCTATATTGTTTCAACTATTTTGAAGCACTTTGAGTTACATATAAATATATAAATACACCTGTGATGCCTTGCTGCAGAAACCTATATCCTATACATGAAAAGATGAAAATACCACCACAGCATATGCTTCCTTTTCATTGTGTCTACTACCACAAGAAAAGGAAAGACAATCCAAAAAGAGATCTCATCATCTCCATAGATTATCTTCTCAATATTAAGCTACCTCTGTTCCTCAAGGCCCAATTTGTCAATTGTCTGTATATCCATCAATACCAGTGTGCTGCGAAGGAATGTCTTTGCATATCCCAGTTACAACCTGCAGCACTGCTGTGTAAGCCAATTGTGCATGAATTGCTGTTGTTTCCTGCGTCATGTTGTAGAGTATTAATTTGGCTTGGTTGTTGATAGGGCACTGTCCCCAACCAATAGCAGAAGTCACAGCTTTCCTATAGCTAACTGATATAAACAGCAATGTGAACACACACACACACACACACACACACACACACACACACACACACACACACACACACTTCACTTTCCATTTTTCAGACCTCAGTCAAATAGTCACAGAAAGATATGAATTTTAAATTTTCTAAAATGCTCTAGTGCTCAATAAAGCATGAACCCTCACCTATCAAGTATGTGAATGGGATGAATCACAAGAGTAAATGCACAATATTGATGATGCTGAGAACTTGGCATGGAGATATTCCTAATAAACTGTGTTACTTATGGGTTATGAGTGGGAGCCGAACTGTTTCTGAAATGCACTGAGATGCTTCAAGTATAAGCTGAAGAGACCTGTATTATGCAACACTCTTATACCACAGGTCACACACACACACACACACACACACACACACACACTCCCACACGCACACACTCCCACACAGACAGACACACTCTCTCTCTCTCTCTCTCACACACACACACACACACACACACACACACACACAGACACACACACAACTCACTCACTCACAACTCACTCAATCACTCACATACTCTCTCTCTCTCACACACACACACACACACACACACACACACACACACATAAAGACATACAGAAATGAACAAGAATCTAACATCTTCCTATACCAGAGGAGGCCATTCAGAGGAGGAGATTGTTCTCCTCCAAAAGAAGAGGAAACATTTGGGGAAAACATTGTTTGTCTATGTTTGTCAACAACATTGTGGTCTTTCTCCTGATACAATCAACACAGAATTAAGCACGTTGTAATTTAACAGAGCCTCAACTGGTAAGCCCATTGTACTTCAATGGCTCTCTCAGCAGACGAATCCCCTGCTTGGAGGAGGCATGGAGGACAATGTTATTTAATGTCATTAGCGACCAATGTGCCTTAAAGATGAACTGAACTGGAATTTGAAGTAAAGGTGATATAACAGATGTATTTTATTTCTTCTCATTGGTACAATGATTAAAATGGCTGAATTTATTAAAAGGGATACAATTGTACGTTGAAAGTGTTGTTGTTGTTACATGGGCGCCGCCATGTTGGATTTCAACAATCGGCTACGTCACTGGCATGGTAAGCTACTCAGCACTAGCACTAGCAGCCATAGCAGATAATGAGTCTGAGGCTAGCTGACATGACTGAGGAAACTAACATTAGGCCTAGCTGAGTTACATATTGGCCATAAGCTGTTTATCGTAGGCTAGCCTACATCACAAAATCTCATACAAAATGAAACCAAACTAGTGAAACAAAGGTGAACACTTTAACAGGGGAAATTAATTGGGCATGAATCATACTGAACCCTATTTTGTCAATGAGCAGAAACACACGGCATTCAAACTATTGATAAGATGTGCACTATGGAAACTGGTCTGTAACTTTGGACGAATAAATGCCATTGACTTGACATATCCTGACTTAAAAAAAACCTTTTCTTGCTTACTTTATCGCAAACTCGGTGGGGCAGCTTGTAGTCTTTTTCAATTCGTAGAAGGGCGAGCCCACTGTCTGTCTATGTGCCATGGAGCCTAAGTTTCAACTTCGGCTTCGTTCACCCAATGCAGTCACTGGTCGCAATTACAAAGTTCGGGAAGGTTCGTTCAATCTTTTAAAGTTTTAAGTGCAGTAGCCTATCTGTCCCCTTTGGAATAATATCTCGAAGTAGCCTCTGATGAGGTCCACTACGATCCAACCTAGGAAAGGGCTAGCAGCTAAACACCTTGGAAACACTCTTATGTCAAACTCCACAAGCTAGCACTCCGACCATAGAGAGTATAAACCATGACTCCGACGATATCACAGATCGATAATAATGCGTTTACTAGCTGGTAACTAAATCACAGCGGGTCTGTAAACAGAATCCAATGTCCCTTTCTACTCACCCTGAAGCCAGTTGTTCACCGTCTCAGGGCAGATTGTTGATGCGAGGGAGTTTAACTCGCAGTGCTGTTATCCAAGAGACTCGTGCAATATCAACATCCACAAGGTAAAAATCTGCAAACGTTCCACTAACGTTAGCCTAAAATAAACGGCAAACTCGTGTATCCTCCGTGTATCTGGGGTCAACTTGGGGTGACGAAGTTTTTTAACAGTTTCAAGGGAGGGAGAGAGAGCCCGTGTGAGTTGCTGTTACGAGTGCCAGTAGTCCAGACTGCGTTAGCTTACATTGCCGTGACAATGCGTGTATAGCTTATTTGTATGCACCGTAGCTTCGCATAGGCCTAATGTAGTGGTGGTGAGTGAGTATGCAGTTGTGTGGAGGATGTACAGTAGGCAATGTGTGTGTGTGAGAGATGGAGGGAGACAGAGAGACAGCGTGCGTGTTGCTGTCTCAAGCGCCCCTCGTCCAGTTTTCTACATGACCTGTAGGCTAGGCCTACAGTAGCCTATGTTGTGCCGCACAAAATGTGTCTATGTTGTACATTGCACAAAATGTATACGGCCCAAAATAAACATATACATAAATAAACATATTTTCCCCGTCACTTTAGCTTCCTCGAACATTTTCCCTACGTTTCGCCACTGCTTTGAAACAGATAGATTCCAGTGTCCATGCTCCGGCAGCGCCCACACAGTCATTTTCACCCAAATGATCCTACTGAAGGTTGAGCTGGAGCCTGAAACCGATCGTCCCCCATCTAGTGGTAGTCAAGACACTACAGGCTTGTCCCTCACAGGCTCAAATGTGTAACCCATGCCATTAAAATGACTAATTTTCGTGTATACATAATATGCTGCAGCTGTTGCCTATAGAACTTCTCAGGTCCTACCATGCCAGTGACGTCATTGAAACGGGCAGCGTTCTAATACTAACAAACGCAATTTTGGTGTTGCTTAAAAAAGGCTACGTATTGATTTTTTTAATTACATTTTTTAGTGTCATTTATTTTTAATTGTCATAATCAACACATTATCAATGTTGATTATTTCAGTTCAGTTCATCTTTAACCATCGGAGAGAAGATGGGGGGAACAGAAAATCCTTAACAAAGTCCTTTTAGACAAGTCCCTCCACTCGGCAGCCATATTGCAACGCATTTTGAACACTTAATAGGCATGTTCGTACAGAACTGTGCATGTGCAAGGCTTCACAACACCAACCTCACTCCAGCAGCGAGATCACAACACATGATTGGTACAATGTATTCACAACACATCACATGATGTATTCACATCATTCACTTGGCCGCGGAATGGGCGGGATTTGTGTAGACAACTGCCATATTGGCGTTACAAACTAACCCCATGCCTTTCTATGGTGGATTTCTTGAGTGCTGTGTTTCCTCATTAGAATGTCTCTGTCCTTAATCAGCACATAATCAGTTGTTTAGCTTGGAATGGTTCCGACATGTTTTGTGGTGATGGCATGATCAACATGGCTTACAGGACCATGTGCAATATGCTTTTGTATGAGGAGAGGCTGAGCAGAGGGGAGACAGACCAAGACCAGTACATTCCACTCAATGACTGCAACTGCAAGGAGAGACATTTCAATTCCCTAGTTGTAATAGCGCCGCTGTTTATGTTGCTGGAGTTATGCTGGGGCATTTGGTCAGCATCTATGAGCATAAAACTGTTGATGGTGAATTTTGGAGAGAGGGAGATTGCATAAGTGACTGATAACTGAACGTGATGTGGTGGTCTCTGGCTGTAAAGTAATACATGTAACTTCAACCTAACATTAAACATGACTTGTCTGACGATAAATAAATGAATGATTTTTATTTCCAGTACCTTCTGTCTCGGCCTGTCTTATAGCCCAATTGTGGCCCTTACTTTCGTGGGTGGGCTTTTACTGTAACTAGACTGTAGACAGGTCTTGCTTTCTCAATCAAATACTCTATTCATCTCTCTGATATTCTGTAGTTGCATTGTTTTAATGTTTGATTAAACTGTTTGTTTTTCTGTTGAACACTTTACTCCTTTTCTGGGTTAATTCAACAAAGACAATTCACCAGTCAACACTGATCTTATAAAAAATGTAAATGTATTTTATTTAAAAAAAAACAACTAATTGCTATTACTAATTGCTATATAATGCTTTTTGTTTCCTGATCGCTGTAATGTTTGCGTCTATTCTGACATTATGTTTTCAAAACAATTATAGTTTTTCTCGATTGCCTTCACCTGCTTAAAGAAACTGAGATCCACTTGGTCTTCATTAACACCTTCTTTGCACAGCAGAAGTCATCTCTTTCAAATGTGCTCACACATTTTCATTGTGTTCACACATTTCTGACACCCTTTTGCAAAACAGTTAATGTTAAGATGTCGTTCAAAGACCCCAAACTCTATTGGTTTCCCTTTACTAAACAAAAGGAAAACTTATATTCACAAGTGGTAGAGATCCCTTGCATACTGTAAGTCTGCATCTCTGATACACCTGTGTGAAACTCCTTTGCACAATTCTTCAATCAGCAATCATTCATTATCCATAAGAGATACCATGTCTGTTATGTGTTGCTATTTGCAAGTATGGAGCTAAGGCACATTTAGAGAAAGTACTGTATTGCCTATTTGGTGAAGAAAACAGTACAAAAGGTATTTACTGTAGGTATAGTATAAGTATATATACTCTTTTGATCCCATGAGGGAAATTTGGTCTCTGCAATTATCCCAATCCGTGAATTAGTGAAATACACACAGCGTACACACAGTGAGGTGAAGCACACACTAATCCCGGCGCAGTGAACTGCCTGCATCAACAGCAGCACTCGGGGAGCAGTAAGGGGTTAGGTGCAGTGGCGTAACAAACTGATGGTGGGCCCTGGTGCAAGAGTGCTACGCGAGCCCCATACCGACATACTTTGGCCCAGGATGAATTAGCTCTGATACATGCAATACACATTAAGGGTGACTTCAATTGTTTAAGCAAAGGGCCTGAGGCACCGAAGTAGTTCAGTAGTTACAGATTACAATTTCAAATAAAAAACACACGACTACATAGGATCGATTACATGTGAAAACATTAAAAATAATTTTATTAACTCCCTGCAGGCCAGGGTAATCTAATATTACTGCATTAACATCAACTCGCATGGAATTATGGGAACACTCAATGCGTCTCTTCAACCCTCTGCTGTAACTCGCACTGCGCAGAAACAAAACTTAATGTAGCCTAACTTATTTAACCGTGCAGAAACCAAATAAAACCATTCATATGCATACAATCCCCAATATGCGTGAATTAGGCCATTAGAAGAAGGCCATCTTACGAGCCTTTCGTTGTGCAAAATCGTCAACGATGTTCCCAATATTTAATGCTCTGGCTCTCGTATTTTCAATGGACAGGATCTAACACACTGAGCCTCCCCTGCCTAATGCTGCTCCTTAGGTAGGTCTTAATAAGATTGAGTTTGGAAAAAGATCGCTCAGCTGTTGCCACAGTCACAGACAATGTCAGAAACAACATGAGAGCAGTACACCCTTTCCCCTTGCTCTTTACGCTCCTGCCGCTTCTTGCAGCCGCTCTCGTGTTTGAAGGGCATTTTGATCGGAACGATGACTGAAATGTGCAGCCACCATCCATTCAAAAAATCACAACAAATCACTTAGCCTACCCAGAAATCCTTGCTGCATCTCAGTAGAAAGAAAGATACTCTGGCGAAACAGTATGACGACAAAGAAAGATGGTAATTTGATTTAGCCGATTTTATTTGATAGTTTGATTCTTAATGGTGAAGTTCTAAAAAAAGGAGGCAGGGCGGGGGTAACGGCGGGCCCCGGGAGGTCACGGGCCCTGGTGCGACTGCACTTGCTGCACCTACTATAGTTACGCCACTGGTTAGGTGCCTTGCTCAAGGGCACTTCAGCCGTGCCTACTGGTCGGGGTTCGAACCGGCAACCATTGGCGGAGCGAGGGGGTGGTTTCGAGGGCTCATCCCCGAATCTTTTTTCAAAAGCCCCGAATCTTTTTTTGTATGTGTTTTCAATTTCCAACGATTCTAATTTCTAATTTAACTTTCCCTTGGTTTCTCTATAAATGTTACAAAATGTAGGCTACTATTACTGAGCAAATAGGTTATCCCTTATTTTCAAAGACCAATATTGACAGATAATCTGATTTCCCACACGATGAGTTTAGGCAATGGCACAGCCGAGATGTAGCGTCGAAACCTGGCAGGAAAGTTCAGAGCGGCGCAGTCAGTTTAAACAGCAAGCGGTAAGAAAAACTATTGTCAAGACATTAGGCAATTACTGTAGGCTACTGTACCCCGGAATACAAAAATAAACTTCAAAAAGACAGAAAGTTTGTTGTACTGTATTCATAGAGTCTCAATGACCGAATCAGTAGATTTACCTGTTGTCAGTTGAGTTGAGTGTGAATATGAAACGGAGATGTAACGTGGCTATCGGCGGGATTTTGAATTTGCATGTTTCATGCATTAGGGCAAACAATACCATGAGATTGATGTGTTCTATTTGAGGAACGTAATCAATTGCGGACGTGCACAGACAGCTCAGACACAGCGCATAGGCCTAGGTTAGGCTACTTTCACTTTCTAGAGTGCGCATTAATTACGTAAAAGATGCTTCATAGTACCAAAACAACGATCATAAAGTTCTATCCTATCCTATCCTATCCTATCCTATCCTATCCTATCCTATCCTATCCTCTCATTGATGCCTACAGTATAAGGCCTATAAGGAAAATGCGATCTCAGTTTGTAAAATGTATCCCACCCCTCCCCAACTGAATTAGTCCCCCTATGTGAAGCACTGAAGGAGAGAATTCCCCCCATTTTGAAAAATGAGCTTTAAGCCCTGAATTAAACGGAGCTTCATGTGTTCCATTGAACATTATAACAAGTGGGTTCACAATGTGTGGGGCTGTGCTAAACCTGACCATAAGGCTACTTTTGCCAGAGTTCAAAGTAAAAATGTATTGAGACAAGGTAGCATCCCATCAGGGTTATCTCAGCATAGTATACTAGCCTATAATATACAAACCATAACTCATAAAAAACGCTTAATTAACTAAGTGCCTGCTGATCAGATAGGCTATGCCTATAGACCCCTTTTGAAAGACCCAAAGTTCCAGTCAGATATACCTTGAGTCTCACATTTTTAAAGTCTCAATGTGTCCATTAGTTTACATAGAATTCACTAGAAGTCATTATTTAAGGGGTTATTTTTCAAAATGTTCTGCCGGGGGTGCATGCCCCCGAACCCCCCTAGTTTTTCTATGTGTGACACTGGGCTAAGCCCCCAATGTTTCAAATGTCTGGCTCCGCCCCTGCTGGCAACCCTTCGGTTACAGGTCCGAAGTGCTAACCAGTAGGCCACGGCTGCCCCAGGTCTATTCAAATGAAAAATGACAAGTTGTAGTTCAATGAAATCTGCCTTATAGGTGCTTGTTGTCTTACTGTACTGTACATGTCAATGACAGTTACATCTGGGGAGGAATAAATACAATTCATTTTTATTCAGTTCATTTAGTCTTTTCACAGTTTTTCTGATACCAGAAAAATGAGAAAGAAATGGCACATAGCAAAATTGAAGGCTGAAACTATATTTTGCATTTTGTTGCCCAGTGTGTAATGATTGATTGAAATCACACAGTGATTTGACTACAATATGTGTTGTTTGAAGGCAAAATTTGCTTAATGCATGTTTTAAATGTTTTGAGAAAAAAAGCCTTTTGCAAGCAAAATGTGTTATTTTGGCCAGAGTGCTTTCGTTTAGACCTGCGTGTTAATTGTTTTGAAAATGTGATGTCAAAGTTGACACAAGCATTACTGTATGCCGAAGAAAAAACTGTAACACAGAGGTCTCAGAATGAGGAGTGTCAGCCTTCATTTTTGTTATGTCTGTGCCATAGTGTCATAAAAATGTGAAAAGACTAAAAATATTGAATAAAAATGAATTGCTGAATCCCAAGATGTAACTGCCATTGACATGTAAGACTTACATCAAATAGACAATAAAGTTCTGTCTAAATGTGCCTTAGATCCATACTGCCAAATAGCAACATAGAATAGACATGGTATCTATTATGAATAATGAATGATTACTGGTTGAAAAATTGTGCAAACGACATTCACACATTGACATTGGATGTTCATAATTTTGCAAGCAATATCCATTAGCTGTGAGCAAATGTTTTCCATTTGTTAAATCATTTGCTAAAGATTACTTTAGCTGAGTTAAGAAGGTGAAGATCAAGATCAAGTGGATCCCAGTTTCATTACAGTAACTGCATCTAAGCAATCGAAAAAAGAAAAATTGAAATTACCTTCAATCGTCTTTGTTTTGGTTGCCTGCTGGGGAATTAAATGTAAATGATTTGACCCTATTGTCCATCAGCCAATACTGACCTATACAGAAACAACCCAGAACTGTGTTCACTGGTGTTCTGTACAGCATGTTCTTGTTCCTGTTTCTGTATTGCTTCCACTTATGTGATGTGGAAGTACAGTATATTGGTCTATCAGATGCAAGAAGTGCTATTCTGTAAGTGTATGTGCGCGTGCGTGTGTGTGCACACGTGTGAGTGAGAGAGACAAAAATGGAAGTGTGTTATTAAAGGGAAAAGTGTAATCAAAGCTGTACAAATCTAAATGACATTAGATATCTCTCGATATATACACTCGTGGGTGTGTGAGGGGAGGAAGTGACAAAGGAAAGAGGGATGTGAAGAAAGAGAGGAAAGGGAGAAAGAGGGGTTTGTTGATAAAATAATTTCAGACAGACAGAGCGAGCATGGCTCATCTTACTACTGTACAGTGGCAATGTGTGATAGGAGCACATCCAACTCCATTACTGTACATCTAGACACACACACACACACACACACACACACACACGCGCACACACACAGCCCATCCTCAAATTAAGAGTGCAGAAATCCAGTCTTAAAGCTGCTCCACCCACCCATCCACCTAACTCTTTGTCACTCTCAATCTCTCTCAGCTCTCTCTCTCTCTCCTCTTTATATCTCTCTCAGCTCTCTCTCTCTCTCTCCTCTTTATATCTCTCTCAGCTCTTTCTCTCTCTCTCTCTCAGCTCTCTCTCTCTCCCTCTCTTCCTTGTATAAGGAGAACTCTCCAATCCACTGCAATGCAGTCTGAAAAAAAAGAGACATCTATTAGCATATATTAAATGTACAACATTCAAAAGCTGTACCGTAGCTCAATTTACTGTTGAAATATTGGGTAATACACCCAAGCTAAATTAAGAAAAAATCTCCAAGATGAGTTCAAAATGTAGCGGTGAACATGCATAATTAACGGTTGTTGTGTAAATGTTGCATTAGCCTCTGAGCAGGAGTTGTGGTGTGTTCATGATGCAGCCTATGCCAACTCATGCAGAGTGGCACATGCATGCATGACGCCAGCCTCCAAATAGGATTTGATGAGAGGGAATGTTTTCTAATTGACGTGCTACTGCCACCGGTTGGTTTCGAGCTTGGCTTCACAAGAGGGTTTGCGGCAGCCACAGTAGGGAACACTCGATACCACCCGTCGAGAGAAATGTCATTCTAATTCTTTTAATTACCGCACGTTTTGTTTTTGGAAAAGGAAACTTTAATTGGTCAAGGAGAGGTAATTATTTTTCCCACAGAGTGGAAGAGGGTAAAAAAAAATAAAGCAGAAGCAGTGGTTTTTAAGTGGATGTGGGTGTTAGCAGCACAACGTTAGTTATACTAAAGTTAAACTTTCCAATTCACCTGTGAGCTCTACAAAATAAAGGCATGTTTTTAAGGATTATTGTCAACATATCAATAGGATGAACAAACATATAGCATGCCGGGATCAGGAGAATTTTCTCCCTCTATTTGATAAACTGCAGCTCATTAAGATGGTTTGACTGCAGGGGTGAGAGTCTTTACTTATACCCTAACACAGTCAATAACCAACATTTGAACGAAAGCTTCTTGGCATCCATGGCTCGGCGTGGCACCGGCATGGGCACGGACCCCGCAAGGCCGACGGAGTGTAATCCATGCCAGCCGGGTGCAACAGCCATGCCAACCCCAGGCAGTGTTGGCAGTGGCCGGACGCCAGGAGATGCTGTGAAAAGCTGGGCATCGCTTCCATGGTGCCCGGACCGCTCTGCCAAGGTCAAGTGTGCTTGGCTGCGTTCTCGTCAGTTGTTTCCTGCTAATGGTTGTTCATTCAGATTAGGAGCAGCTCAAAAGATCTTATGGAAAAAATAAATAAATAGGGGGCCTCTGCATTATTGAGTCGGAGGCGCATTGTTGCTGGACTTTGCGTGACACTCACCCAACCCACCACCCTCCCATCAGCCAAATGGACTCCGATAGGTTCTGGTGAAGGAAAAACAAAACACATGATGTGTGTAGATTTCCTCTTTTGTTGATGTTTGACTCCTGTCAGAAGTAGTTGGATGCAGAGTCTGGAACGCAGTGGGGGAGCCATCACTGCAGTGTGCACTTCCAACAGACTGGCCAGGAACCAATCAAAAGACAGTGTTTTCTGCATTCATAAGCACCCTGCACACACACACACACACACACGTACACACAGACACACACACACACACACACACACACACACACACACACACACACACACTTCTAAATAGTTTTCTCACAATCAGTTTATATTTCAGTTTATATTCATATAAACATAACAGTCCATTTTCTTTTCATCCCAGAGATTTCCACAAACAAAGCGGGATTGTTGTCCCATGGTGTAGACTGGCCTGTTATTGTACAGCAGTCTATTAGCTACACTTCCCATGAACCGCGAGTGTATGTTAGCGGCGTGTTGGTGCAGGCTGGCATTAAATTAGCCCCGGGTTTAGTGCCAGTAATCACGAGCAGCTCATTTGTGTCTGTCTGAGTGCCGTCCAGATGGAGACACATGTGTGACGCTCGCCCGCAATTGGGATCGCCACCTTCACCAGAGCAGATGCCAGTCGTGTTTCCACACAGACCTCTTGGCGCGTGCCAATGCCCGTCACCTGTAGATGGATTGGCATCTAACGCACAATAATTGGCATCCGTACGTGACGATAAGTAGTTATGACAAATATGTGTGGCTTAAAAGTACGATGCGGGTTTAGTTTGTTGCTTGCCGTCCATTCCGATCACACACAAACACACACACACACACACACACTTACAGGTGTGTGCTCGTCTCTGTTGGTTTTATGGGAGGACGATTGTGTTGGGACTGCTGATTTCTCGACAGTGGGAATCTTCTTAAAGAGAATAACTGTGATCGCAAGGAAAAGAGAGAGAGAGAGAGAGTGAGAGAGAGAGAAAGAAAAAAAGGAAACACTGACACTCTTAATTTTGTTCGGCTTTGGTCTCCCAATGCAGGCGCTCTTGACTAGACATTAAAAGAAATACCAAATTAGCTCGTCTCCCACTCTGTCGAGAACGTCTCCCTGCGTTGTTTCATTTCATGTCGGTGATGAAAGTAAGACGATATTTGGATGATGGTTGGATTGTGACTGACACGCCCTGTAATCTGCTGCCAAAAACAAACTCCTTAATTAGACCGAAAGCGCGGAGACAGAAGAAGCAGGCGACTCCAAACAGACAGAGTTGCACTACCCTGCATGTAGACATTAGAAGTCCAAATGTATTGCAGCCTCATGTCAAACAGACCGCATTTGCACCTGCACTCTCATTTGAACCCAGTTTATTCCGTTTCCTTCCTGTGCATCGTATGTGGGGAGGAAAGCTGCGTATTGTGTTACGTGTTTCATTTGAGGATACACTGTCAAAACAAGTCTCACCGCAAGCAAATGTCAGGCATAACTGATTTGAACATGTTTAAAAGCTATAATGATAATTACTGTATAAATAATCATCATCACCATCATCATGTCCTGGATTCTATTATTATCATTATCATTGTCACAGCAGCTGCTGTATTCAGACATTTTATATGAATGGTACTTTTTAAGAATGCTGGAAGAGACTTCTCAGCCAAAAACTGTGGGCTGTTTTCTGTCAAACTATTGGACCATGGCCTGAGCATTTCTTCCTAGACAGCCGCCCTACTCGCACTCACTCACACACACTCACACACACACACACACACACCACACACACACACACCACATACACACACATTGACACACACACATACACACACACACACACAAACTGACACACACACACACACACACACATACACACACACACACAAACTGACACACACACACACACACACACACACAAACACACACACAAACTGACACACACACACACACACACACACACACACACACACACACACACACACACACAACACACACACAAACACACACACAAACTGACACACACACACACACACACACACACACACACACACAGGCTGCCCTCTCCCCCTCCCCACCACTGCCTCCGCCGTGTCCCTCGCCACAGTCCTGTGCTGTTTTTTAATGCGGCGAGTAATGGAGCCACAGCCCATTACACCAGCCGGCCTGATCCCATCACGCTCCCGCCGCGCCCACTGCACAACACACATAATCAAAGCCATTATTGACACTGCGACTCCTTAAAATCCCACCTAGATCCCTGAGCCTTGCATTGCGCTGCGCATGAAGCAAGAGAGAGGGAGAGAGAGGGAGAGAGAGGGAGGGAGGGAGAGAGAGAGAGAGGGAGGGAGGGAGAGAGAGGCAGAGAGAGAGAAAGGCAGCCATGAGTCATGACTAAAGCTGAGACACTGATCATGCGGACACGTTTCTGTTCGCTGTGCACGTACTGTACCAACAGCGTTATTTTCTAAGGTAGGGGAATATGCCATTTCAGTTTGTCTTCTGTTCCTCCTCAAAAACGGAACCTGGGAAATATGTTTTTGTTAATGTTTTTTTTTTTAAGGCTAATGACCATTTAGTGATTTCTGTTTGAACCATATTACAGAAATTACTAAAACTAATTGCTTGCCTCTGCATATCTCATTATCTGAATGCCAGTGAGATCTGCTTTCAGATGTCATGCAGTTGTTTCTAGGATGCAGAACAAACTAGATGCAATATACAAAACCTGACTTCCTTCTACAGTCAGCCACATAGTAAAATTGCGATACCAGGAAATGACATTGAAGGGAAGTTTACCACCGTTGCCAATTATCTGCAAGAACAACTATTACAATGAATATTATGCTTCTAAGTAGGACAATGCCTTTAATGATGCAGTGATAAAAGTTTAGCCTGAAGGACTGCAGGAAAAACCTAAAAAGTGAAGCTCATCCTAGCATCATGCCGGGTAATATTAAGACAAGATTAATGAGGAGTCGGGTACAGTCGGCGTGTGTGTGAGTATGTGTGTGTGTGTGTGTGTGTGTGTGTGTGTGTGTGTGTGAAGGGAATAGGGGGGGTGGGGTGAGTTATCAGAGCATGGAGCCCTGCCAGCCATCTCGGGGTCCGAGCACCTGGGTCTGGCTGCCAGGGGCCTCCCAGAGCTCAGGTGGCTCCAATCTCACATCTTTCACCTGGGGGGAGCTGCCCAGAACAGCGACACTTGGCATCCTCACAGGACCACACGTGGAGGTGTTTGTTCCTGTGTGTGTGTGTGTGTGTGTGTGTGTGTGTGTGTGTGTGTGTGTGTGTGTGTGTGTGTGTGTGTGTGTGTGTGTTTGACCGTGTGTGCGTTCATGCTTGTTCTTTGTTTGAAGATGAATTGCGAAATTGCGAACCCTCCCCCCACCTTGTGAGCCAACGTGGAGGACACACAGACAATTGAGGTGAATGATCTAAAGATAATTCTGTCTCCTAATGGTAACACGTGTAAAAGAAACTACACAGAGCTGAGGTGTACAAATCTATCCTTGTGTTATGGCCACTGGGATTACATTGTGTGTTATTTAAAACGTAGTAAAACATAGTGTATTGGCATTTAAGGTTTAGGTTTATTTAAAACGTAGTGAAACATAGTGTATTGGCATTTAAGGTTTAGGTTAATTTAAGGTTTAGGTTAATTCAGTTAATTGGTCCTCTGACGATGTGCATGGTCAACAAACACAGTGACTCACACCGAGCCATACAAAACTACCAGCTAATCAGCGTGGTGCTTCAGCATCACAGAAAAGAGGGGTGTGATTTGATTGGCTGTTGAGTTCAAACACCAACAGTCTTTCTCAAAACCCAAAACAAATCACAGGCTACATCTCTAATCCCTTTTCTCCCCCAAAAGTACAAGGACGCAAATGCTACATCAAGAAACTGTACCACTCGTGTGTGTGTGTGGGGGGGTCACTGTACCACACAAGTGACTGATGTGGTGATGAACCTGTCCTCACACAGCACTACACTACCTCCACAGGCTCAGCACTGCGAAGATTGTTGGAGGAGATAAAAAGGATGAGTGCACCTTCTATCCTTTGAGGGGACAGCTACTGTAATAGGCTACATACACATATTGAATAGGCCACTCATCAACATCAATAGGATGTGTGGTGTGTATGTCTATCTTGTGTGTGTGTGTGTGTGTGTGTGTGTGTGTGTGTGTGTGTGTGTGTGTGTGTGTGTGTGTATGTGTGTGTGTGTGTATGTGTGTGTGGAGGGTGCAGGGGTGTATCTGAGGATCAGAGCATAATTGTGCTGTGTTTTCACATCAGTGCGGGGATCAGGCGGCGAATTGAGAAGAGTCTCGTTTAACATCTTTTGCAAAGTTTTTTTTTTTCCCCTGTCTCTTTGTTGAAATGATCCTGAGGGGAGCCATCGACTCTTTTCAGCATGGACACAAAGATGGCCGATCAAGGACAAAACATCTGCGCACAATAAAAGCTGTAATTGCCCCCTAGGTGCTTGGAGAGAGGAGCTTGAAACTCTCGCTGTGTGTGTGTGTGTATG
>NC_055976.1:12232123-12254623 GCF_018492685.1 Alosa sapidissima
AAATATCATAATGTGACAGATTTTTTTTTTCAAAACATGCATTAGCCTGGAAATGTCCAGACATTTCACACAAGCGTGCCACTGGAGCTAAAAATACTGCCAGAAAAAGTCACATTAGTTCCAAGAACTCACAGTTAGTCAGAGTTCCAAAATGTCCGTGGTTCGATTCCTTGGCCTGTGATTCATGTGTGTGCATTGAATTAATTATGACTGCAGTTCAATGTGTCTTTTTTATGCCTTGTGGTTGTGTGCGCTTCACTGACCTTGTGTTGTAAACCTCTGTACATAGGGTATGAAAGAGTGTGTATATCTTTCTCCTTGAATCTTACTCTCCCTGGAAGCTTCATGCATGTTTGCATGTATTCTCTGTGTGTGTGTGTGTGTGCATGTGTGTGTCCTTCTGTCTGTCAACTGGACTCCGTGCGCGTGTCACCCTCACACTCTGTCCGATGCCCTCTGTGAGAATGTGACAGACGTCACTGTTGATCTGCTCAAACACTCCCCGTGGGACGTCCAGCATGTCGTCCGGCGCTTGTGGCGCCCATTTGTTTGTTGTTCCATCTCCTGACCAAAGTGCTCAAGCGCTCGCAAACGCTTGCATGCGGAGAAGCCTTTGGAGTACAGGTGAAATTGGCCGTCCTCACGCCATGACCATGTTTACATGCACTGCACAACCCAACAGAGTGGGCTGTCTCAACCATGCATTTGCTTTTGTTTGACGATTTTTCGCACACACCTGGATAGATGACGGCCTGTGTAGTCAAAGCCTATTGGGGTAACTGGCCGAAGAGCGGTGTGGTTCGATAGAGGCACAATTCATTTAGGTGCCAGGCTGTTTTGCCGAAAATCATGGAAACAGGTTCGTCGAAATTGTTCAGAATAATGGCGGGCCGCGGTTGCTATGGAGACGATAACAATGTGCTGCGTGAGCCCTGGTGCATTGTTTAATTTCAGGTAGGTTCAAATTCAGGACGAATGCTGTTTTGCAGCAAACACTATTTTCTTGTCATTCATTTGTACTGTATTTGGACAACAGCTTCACACCTGTTCCCAATCAGTGCACTATAAATAGGGTTGTCTTAGAAAACACAACAGGATTCTTGTCACAGAGAAACACCCAATCATAACAAGCATATCAAAAGACACTGTGTGTAGAATACACAAATAAAAAAAAAGGTTGAAAATGAATAGGAAGAGGAGTAGATATGGCAGAAGCTGAGCTGAGACACACACACACACACACGAACACACACACACACACACTCGAGTACGTAGACACATGCAAACTTCAATACAAATGCACATGCTGGTGCTCATAAAGACTGAATCAGTCACAGGCACATGTCACTCTTTAAACGAGCTGGAATTGGATTGAGTTGCCTTTTGATTTGCCTTTGTGTTGAAGGCGCAATTGGGTCTGCCCCCCTCTCTCGATGTGAACACAGGCTTCGGTGCTCCATTCTCCCCCTCTGAGAAAGCCACTCAAATTACACCTGCACCACACACACACACACACACACACACACACACACACACACACACACACACACACACGTCACCTCAAACGAGGGCCAGCGAGAGGGTAGCACCGACCATCAAAGATCATTAGGCAAATAGCAAGGGAGCAGCGAGAAACGAGTGTTTCATGTGGAGACAGAGAAAAAGGAGAGAGATGGAGAGAAACAAGAGCATGCGAGCACGCGAGAGAGAGATGGAGAGATGGAGAAAGGCTGGATGGAGAGCATGGGAGGTGGTGGAGGAGGAGGGGGTGGAGGACTGGTCCTTTTCTGTCACAGACTCTCATGTGAGATGATTAGAAGCGAGCGACTGCACCGTGCTGGGTGGCATGTGCACGCCGGCTGCATTGATTTTCAGCCGTGATCAAGAGTGAGGCAGAGAGCAAAGCCAGGCTATCGTGTCACCTGTAATCTACAGGTTCCCGCGGCAACGGGAGCTCTGATCATGGGACTCGATGGCGAACAACCCCCCGCCCCCCTCACTACCACCCGCTCAACCCCCAGCCCCCTCCACTCCATCTTGAAAAAGATCAACTTTTTACATTAAAAGCAAGCAGGGAAAAGTCTGCTAAAGAACCAACAACGTCTAAACATTGATTACAAGCAGAGAGCGAGGGAGAGAGAGAGAGAGAGAGAGAGAGAGAGAGAGAGAGAGTGAGAGAGATAGGGAGAGAGAGAGAGAGAGAGAGAGAGAGAGAGAGAGAGAGAGAGAGAGAGAGAGAGAGAGAGAGAGAGATAGGGAGAGAGAGAGAGAGAGAAGTAAGTTATAGTGGAAAGTGAAAAATTAAGCCATGGTCATGTGTTTAAACCAGATCAGGTCCTGCTAAGCTCATGGCCATATTTGTTAAAGTCCATTTATTCATTACGAGGGTTATTATGTGTATTGACTATTGGATTAGCTTCTGCCTACTAGCATGATTTCCCCAGGGGGGAGTGAACGCCGTGGCAACAGGGGGACGTGATAAACGCCAACCCGGAGCAAAGTCCACTGGCAATAATATTTTTTTTATGTAATTAAATCTGGAATGTTCCAAGGAGGAGTAGCAAAGATGGAGGGTGACTGGAATAGAAATGGACAGTGATGGGAGATGGAGAGGGGGATGGATGAATGGAGGAGAGCAGGATAGAATGGGTGATGAGGAAAAGAAGGTGAAAGAGAAAGAGAGAGAGAGAATGAGTGGAAATGCCAAAAGGAAAAGAGATACAGAATAAAATCAGAGTGTGAGAGAGAGAGATGGTAAGATTGGGTGAGAGGAAGAGGAATAGGGAGTGGAAGATGACAGAGAGAGAGAGAGAGAGAGAGAGAGAGAGAGAGAGAGATGGAGGAAAGAGACAGATGGGTGGAGCTAAGAGGATGGAGACAGGTCCTCTTCTGTCACACACAGTGAGGGGGCACTGGATCGAAGGGGAAACTGAGTCATCACACACACACACACACACACACACACACACACACACACACACACACACACAGAGCGCTGATGTCATAAGACTGCTCTTAGGTCAGTGTGCCCTGCTCATACTCATCAGCACTCAATCTGCCAAATTGAAAACTAATATAGAGTACAAGTCAATTAAATGTGAAAAGTTTGGTTTAATTAACTGTTAATTAAGTCTATATTTTATATTCACCAATTCTGTAGGGGCGGTTCTTTGACGTGGGTGAAACAGGTAATTGCTTTGGGTGCTTTTTATAATGTTTGCCGCCGACCTCAATAACGCAAAGTGTGTGTGTGTGTGTGAGAGAGAAAGAGAGCGCAAGATCACAGGAATGCATTGTAATTGGAGGAGCACAAAATTACATGTTACAGGGCACCATGTTAACCAATTCCACTGTCAGTGATTCTTTGGATATTCTGTCAATGACAGCTTCATGCAGTATAAAAACTCAGAGACATATGTAGAGGGGGGAGCAAATTGTACATGCATTGTGTTTCAAACATTATCAAAAAATAGCATGTTGCTCCGATTGTAGATTTCCATAGAAATGACTTGCGTTTGAAAAGTAATTGCAAGGAAAAGAAGGATTACAATTATAGTCAGGGTGGAAGGTGAACTCATGCCCATCAGTACGCGCTATGGTGGGTATGTTGGGGTATATTCTTTCAGCCCGGAGCACATTGTTAGCTGCTTAGCTAAAAGAAGAAGTCAAACAGTGTCTTCCTAAAGACACGGCAGTCATTGTCTGTGCCCCTGGTGTTCGGGATCAGCCATGGAACTATAAATTGCATGTGATGAGAAAAGGCCCTGGCACAGACACACATTTTCAACACACGTTTTCAATCAAATGTAAATTGGTTCAAAGCACTATCAAAGACGGACGACGTCTTTTTATGAAATCAAAATTGACTTGCCACACGTTAACATTCACCATCATCTCTCTCCCGGTCTCTCTGTCTCTCTCTCTCTGACAACCACAGTGGAGGTTGGAATAATAAGCTAGCTTTTTTCTGCTGAATGGAGGCTCATTCAGGCTCTATGTGAAGGGTGTCCGGTCCCGGCAGTGTGATAAAATGCCATTTAACGGGAGACAAAAGACGAGGGAGAAAGAGATAAGAGTGGCATCGCCGGCGACGTGGGTATGTGCGATTCCGCTGGGTTGCTGCAGTGAATATGCGAGTGCGATCGGAGCCTCACGTCGTCCCCTTCACGGTGTCGGGTGGCGGTAGGGCTCGTAACCACCTCTGAACAATGCACAGGTCATTTATTTAGTTGATAGTAAAAGGCCTGACTGACACTATCGCACAAACAAGCAGCAAAATAAATTGCAATCCACACAGTGAAGCTCTTTTAAAGTTAGAGCGTACTGCATTATTATTGGTCACAGATGTTGTTTTAATAGCTCGCAACAAAAGCTGACATGGTGATATGCAGTCTCTTGTGATGGTTTGTGAGAAAAAAGCATGTCTTGTCTGTCTGCTTCTCCTTCTCCACTCTCAGAAACCAAAAGAAGATATGAGGTTGAAGTGCTTGAGGTTTTCAAAGATGTAACACTCATGCACATGCGCTTGAACCCAAATCCTCTCTGTGGAGCTACGTAAGCTGTGTTACAGTGTATGTGAGTTTAGACACACCACATGTTAGAAGTGGTGACATTTGACATTTGACTTGAACTTAGCTGTTTTTTTTATTTATAAGTCATCCTGCTGCACCCATTTCTTAATCGTCAATTTGGTGCCTTAATCCTCCCTTACACATCCCTGGCTTTAGCTGCAAGTCGCCACGACAACGGGAACCTCTTTTGCAACATCAGTTCCCTGAAGACGCTAAACACGGGCACTCACACACACACCTCACACACAAACACACCTTACACACACACACACACATACACAGACACACATACACATACACATACACACACTCACACATGTGCACAGAGACTAAAACACACAAAATCCACTTCTAAACGGATTAACCTTTTAGTCAGTTGCGAAGTCTTGCCGTTTGCTTGTGCTCTAATAAGAAGCTAAAACTATTCAAATGCCAGCTCCTCTGTCAATAACCACAGCGCATCAACGACTGGACGCAAAGCAAACTCCCAGCGAACACCTGTCTTATCTTTACAGGGGAGGCTAGCGCAATAAACTTGACAGTTTTCTTAAAATGAACATTGATGCTAAAAGGGTATGTTCAGGGGATACAACAGGGTGTTCTCTGTATTTGCTTGTAAAATGGAACTTAGCTGCTAGCAGCATAATTAGCGGTATAGCCTCTCCATGAAAGCAGTAACTGCTAATCCCATCCCTAAAGCTTCTTTGTGTCTTTTGTGTTTTGAAGTGTCTGTGTGTGTGTATGTGTTGATCAACTAAAATGCATCAATGGCAATTATGGCATCTGATAGTGTGTATGTTTTCTTTTCGGGGACCTTTTAGCTCTAATGAGTGGCATCAAACAGCTGCAGCTTAAAAGCATCTGCTCGTAAAGCCTGGTGAGGCTATGATCCATCCCCATCAGCAAGTAGAGAAGACTACAGCCACAACTCCAACAACCCACAAACACACACACACACTCATATACGCACACGCACACACACACACACTCATATACGCACACGCACACAAACACTTATATACGCACACGCACACACACACACACACACTCAAATACGCGCACACACACACACACACGCACACACACTCTGCTGGACCTGGCACATGTGTCCACCAGGCCAACAAATGATAGGAGACATGATGCAGGGACACAGTGAGGGGTCTCTGTTGCTCCATGGCCTCTTTGATCTAGCCCCACCTAGGGTTGTTGTGGGTAAATATGTGATAATTGCACATCGTTAGTTATCTTTCACTAGCACCCCCCCCCCCCCCCCCCCCACCCCCCCCACCCCCCCCCCCCCATCGAGACTCACTGTGCGATACCATTACCACCATGTAAACATACAAACCAGGCTCCCTTTTTAGCATAAAACAGAAAACAAATTTAATAGTATATTTATATTAAATTGGTACTTACTTTTCGTTTCCTGCCATGTTTATTCTTATAGCAGATGAATCCTTTGCAACTGATTCATTTCATTTGCAAAAAATGCATGGGCTTAAATGATTGGCTGACATCCTCCAACCACCAAGAGTCACTGACAATGAAATTCAACAGTCCAAGAGACTGAGATCTCCAAATGACAGAGGAGGCTCGTGTGTGTGTGTGTGTGTGTGTAAATACATAAATAAATAAATAAATAAATAAATATATTTTAATCCTTCAAAGCTCCAGCTGCCTGTACATTGTTAGATAAGTGTCAGACAGTAGAATTCAGCATGGCCGGACACATTTTTTAAAGGTCATTTATTTATTTTATTCATGGCATCCATAGTGGGCTCTAACAAGCCAAAGGCGCTTTGAAGAGTTAGCCTAGTAGTCACGGTAATAGGCGGCTTCTCTGAGCTCGGTAAGCTGTAAGCTAGCACTCCCCATGGTACAGATGCTTGTCAGGGGGTCTGTGTGTGTCTTGTAGGGGTACGGGTGGAAGGTTTAGTGGAGGGAACGCGAGTTGAGGTGGAGGGGGGGTGGCATTCAGTCAAGGTGAATAGAAAACACTGGACACAGCGTGACATGGTTTTAAACAGAGCAGATGCCTACATTTGATACTGTGGATTTGAAGATCTGTGCTTTCCTCACTAGCCTCGGGCAACAATACAACACATGTGGCGGGCTAGAGATTAGACATGCCCAGGTGATATTTGAAAGAACAGTTTCAACAGAAGGTCACATTCAGATTGGGACTCATGGAAATGACGCTAGTAACAAGCTTATGAATTTAAGGCCATCAATGTAAGACTATTTTCAGAGTGTCCAATTTTGTTGGCATGCCTGTTGGTGTGTCACTATCACACAACCTGTTTTTTGAAGAATTCTTTGCTCTTTTTGAAGCATGCAAAGTGGGAATGTCAGTTGTGAGGCTAAATGTGGCCTGAACAGCTCTTCATTTGCAATCGCGTAGTCAAGACAGTTTTAATTAATGCAAACCCTGGGCAGTTAAGTGGAGGCAAAGTTACAGCTTTTTCATGAATATTTCAGAAAACCAGATAATGTACGTGACATGGGTGTTGAATTTGACCACAAAGCAGTACAGTCCATGGTTTATACTGCAGCTTCATTTGGGAAGACAGAGAAAGACAGACACAAAGAGAGAGAGAGAGAGAGAGAGAGAGAGACAGTGAGTAACTGACTAATTAAGCTGAATGTTGCATGGGTGTAGAGGCCCTATTAAAGAGCCAGGAAGCAAAAGCAGTGACGAATTAGTCGATGTAAACTTATGTTATTTCTACTGTCTCTTCTCCATATAGTTCTTTCCCATTTAGTTCAGCTCTTCTGCAGGCATCACTGAGCTTGTATTACTTGGTGTGTCTGCCATTTGTTTTGTCTCTGCTCTGAATAAAGTGAAATCACGGAATCACCACCAACAGTAACAAGTGATCACTTGTTTAAAGTTTTGATTTGCAACAGTCATTCCTAGTTTCTGATTAACGAGGAGAAACTCTTTTTTGGATATTATTCCTCTTTGTCAGAATTGGTGGCTCCCTGGGAGTGTGTGATTGGAGGAACTCCGGTAATTATGAGCCCCAGCGGGGGCTAATTTTTCATTTTCTACCCAGATGAAGACTTTCACCTGGATCACCCCCCAGCGTTCTGTTTTCTCTTGTCTTCACTCTCCCCCTCTCCTCCCCAGTCTCCCCCTCTCCTCTCCTCCATCTCCTCCTCTCCATCATCCCTCACTTTTTACCCCCCACCCACACACACAACCCCCATCTCTATCTGACTCTCTAAACATCCATCGTTGTGGATGGATGCTGTGATGGCAGCGCACACAAGTCCCGGGTGGCGCTGGGCAAGCAGGTATCCACATGTCCTAATTCCCCCTTCCTCTACGCTCAGTTGTCATTCTCTGACAATTTAACACTAACAGGTCTATTCTGTTTTTTTTTTTTCAAGGTGGTGTGGTTTCTTATTTGAAATCAATCCCTTCCCTGCCAGCCATCCCCTGCCACGGCGAGAGAAAATGGAGCCATTCCGCCTCTCCTTGAAAAAGCCCACGCCACATACATCCAATCAATTTCGGCGTACGCTTTGGCTTTGTTTTGCTAAATCACCCATAATGGAATCTATTCCTCAGTTTCGGAGTCTGCAACGGTTTCCCTGTGGTGCGGGGGAATAGCACGAACACAACTTTTCCTTTTCTTTGTTTTGTCTTTTTTTTTTTTTTTGCGGACAGTCACCAGTGGGGATGGAAACTTTTTCTGGGTGCCCAGTGAGTCAGATCCATAGCAGGGCCGAAAGTGCCGACGTCTGCTCTGAGAAGCCATGTCTTGTGGTCAGCACTTTTCCCCTCTCTCTCTCTCTCTCTCTCTCTCTCTCTCTCTCTCTACACAGCATCGTTTCAGTCAACAGTATTTTCAGTTATCAGCTTTTGTGTCGAGCACCATATATATTTTTTTCCTACTCTGGTGCTTTATTATCACACTTTCTCTGCAACTTTTTATCTGGTGATCTCCTTCCTTATCGCTTTCTCTCTCTATCTTTCCCTCCCTCTCTCTCTCTCTCTCTGCCTCTCCTGCTCTATATGCTGGCATGCCAGGTCAGTGTTTCATCGGTCGGTCCTCCACAACGTGGTGGCACAGCGGCAAGTGTCATGGCAGGCGTCTGTGTGAATGGGAAGATGCCATCTGCTTTAAACACACTTCAAAGAGCAGACGTGCCTTCTCGCCGAGGCACCTGTACACCTGGCACCTGTACACACTCGAAAAACCATACCTGAAATGTGACCTAATACAGCTGAAGAAGCAGACGCTCAGTCAATAAGAGGCATTTATTCCCCAAAATAATGTGTTTAATTAAAAGCATTGGTATGTTACCTTGGAACCTCTAAAGATATTCTCACTCACTCACACACACACACACACACACACACACACACACACACAGTATTTGAGAGAGATAATGTTTTGATGGTGCAAAAGATAACCCCTTGAAACCACAAAAACAGGTATTGTGCGCGTCCTATAGCAAAGTAAAAATATTTAATTCACTAGTTAAACACTTCCCATGGAGACTCACGATCAAAACATGACCTACAGCACACTAACAAATAGGCCACAGTATGTGCTCTCATTCACATGTGTGTGTAAGGAATAAATCCTTTCCCATCCACAGCTTCTATCTGGGGATAGGGAATGCAGCAGTGGTTAAGACAAGGGGGAAAAAATTGCAGGGCCCTCCAAATGTCTTCCCCACCGGCTAGCACAGCAGATCTCATTAGTTAAATAAGTTGTGAGCATATTGATTAGAGCCTTTTTAAATTAGCCCTCTACTAAGGAGCAAGACACCTTCAGGGGGACAGGAGCAAGGAAAGAGAGGAGTCGTGGGCTGACAAGAGAGAGAGAGAGAGCAGAGAGAGAGAGCAGAGAGAGAGGGCATGTGTATTTGTGCATTCACTTGACCTTGGTCTTATTAAGTCGAAGACTGTAGGGTGTTTCGGTGACTTGAATTGTGATCTCGGTGTGAAATCGGATTATCCAATGTGTGGCTACTGTTTTGGCACGCGTGGATCCCCCTCGCTTGAAAGCCTCTCAGGTGCAGTGACTCAGTGCCTATGAGACAAGACGAGAGTGTGTGTGCTCGGCCTGTGCGGAGGTTTAGTGGCGGCTCGATTAATAGGGCCTGCCGCCTGCAATCTCCAGCGCTGTAGCTCTGGTGGCCAGAAGATGTGAGGTCATCTAGAAGTGATGTCGCCCTACATACACCACGCTTCAAACTCATTCCCCATCATAAATTAGGCATAGACACTACCAGCATTTACATAATGTTCATTCTGAAAATAACTCACACTAATGCATGCCTGCACACACATACACACACACAGGCTTGCTCTTCAGCATATTCTCTTCACTGCTCAGTTCATAAGCCTCCCCTCTCAGCTCATCCTTTCATTCTCTCTCTCTTTTCATTTTCATTCTGCCTTTCTTTCTCCATCTCTCTCTCTCCCCTTCTCTTTCCACTGCTGCCGTTCCCTCTCTACTTTCTTAAGATGCCTCTACTCAAACCTCTGCCCTGCAAACTGAAGCTCGAGGGAGGCCTGAAGCGATTCGCCAATTAGTGTCAGCAGACAGACAAATAAGAGTTTTACACAGCTAAGAGAGGGAGAGAGGGAGAGAGGAATAGAGAGAGAGAGAGGGAGGGAGAGAGGAGGGCAAGCAGGAGAGAGAGAAAGACAGAGTGCAATAGAATAAACGAGTGTGACAGCAATTCCAACAAACAGCTCTCGGAGCCAGCGGACAGAAAGACAGTGTGTGGAAGGGGGGCCTGTCACTGAGAATACTCATTCATTACGGGGAAGTCAGAAAAGTTGTCCACACACACATACTTGAACAAGGACTCCTACGCACTTACTCTCTCTCTCTCTCTCTCTCTCTCTCTCACACACACACACACACACACACAAATAGCCTTCACTAGCCGGTCACAATTAGCTGTGGGGTCATTTGCGATTCAGCTCATGACATTTGTAGCACTTAGATGGTTTTTGCTTGTCAAGTTTGTGTTGTTCACCAGCTTAAGCGGCTCTGAAGCATGGCTGTGTTTTAAAACAGAGGATATTCTCCGGGCAAAGTCACGCCAAGGAATTAGCTTCACAAGCTTATTAGTGCCAAGGCCTGCCATCAAGACCTCTGTTCTTGTTGGGATGGGATGGCATCATCAGTGGTTGAAGGACAATCAAGGTTGATTTGTGGTCTAGAGATGCTTAAGTTTGTATTTCAAATTGAAATTCAGGAGTTGAAGAAAATGAAAATGTTCTTTTATAAGCGTGAACTATTTTTTAAGGACTATATTTCCGAAGCATGGCCTTGAAAGGTTGTTGAATGCATTTCTCAAAAGACCATTCTGTGTCTGTTTTTTAGCAGCACCCTTGACTGTTGTTAGCATTATAATTATGGTTATGGTTATGATATTTAGCAGACTTTTACAACATTAAAATAATGCTGATGATGCAAACATGATACAAGTTAAAAGCAAATCAACATGATCTATGATGGACCCCTCTGAAACCTTCCGTGCAGAGCGGTACAATATATGACCGCCGCCCAGTCCAGCACATTTTTTCCACAAAAAGAAATCATGCTGAAAGGCCTATATGATTCTAACTGTCTCACTAAATTGCATTATCCACACTCAATTCTCACTGGTATCTGCTAGATAACAAGTACCAAAACATGATTAGTTCATAGATGTCACATGTAAAATTCATTTTATACAACCCCATTTCCATCTTGCCTGTTTATAATTCTGAGAAATTCTTGATTGTTTGTGCATATGTTATGTGTGTGGGTGTGTGTGTGTGTGTGTGTGTGTGTGCGCGTGTTTGTGCGTGTGCCTGCGTATGTGCCTGTGCATGCAAGCATACATATGTCTACTGTGTGAGTATGTGTCATACGTATGATTACTATGAATGTATGTGTGTGTGTGTGTGTGTGTGTGTGTATCTGTTTGTGCACATGTGTGCACATGAAATGGGTTAACATGACCCCTGGAGGCAAACATACGGAAAAAAATGGTCATCCTAGGCCCTACAGTTCTCAAGATATTCACAGAAAACTGTGTCTGCCCTACCCTCCTTTCAAGGGGTCCAGTCCAGCGGGGGGGCTACAGATCAAAACGAAAAACGATGGTTCCATGCTATCCATGTGGGGGTACATGCCCACCAAGTTTGTGTACCCCGGTCTTTCAGTGTCCCGGGAATCCTTGTTGGTGTACGTCACTAAATGTACACATAAATTATTTTATTGTAAGGCCCACCATGAACGAAAGTACACAAAACTTGGCATGCATTCGGAGGGTGTCATAATGATCCTACACTTTTAATTTCGTGCAGTTTTGACCTTGTCAGCCAGAGATATTGTGATGAAAACACCAAATGTTTTGCTTTTTAATTTTTAACTAGGTGGCGCTATACATGAAATAAGTGGTAATGGGATGGGTTGACATGCCCCCTTAAGACCAACATACATAAAAAAGGTGGACCTCCTAGGCCCTACGGTTTTCGAGATATTCACAGAAAACTGTGTCTGCCCTACCCTCCTTTCGAGGGGTCCAGTCCAGCGGGGGGGGGCTACAGATCAAAACGAAAAACGATGGTTCCATGCTATCCATGTGGGGTTACATGCCCACCAAGTTTCGTGTACCCCGGTCTTTCAGTGTCCCGGGAATCATTGACGGAAATTTGGGCATGCGAAAAAGAAAGAAAAACAAAAAAAAACAAAAAAAAAACAATCTGACTAAACCTATATGACCGCCGCTTTGCTGCGCGGCGGTCATAATAAATAAACCAGAAAATGTAATTCCAGGGAATTACCATTGCATGTAAAAGCAAAAAAAGCTGCTGTTTATAACATTATATTACTTACAATATAATTATTCAGATTACATAGACTTACAGTATTCTTGAAAACCACTTACTTGGTTAGATGTTAGCTTAGAGTAGGCTATATGACAGTCAGTAAAAATAAATTGTTAATTCAATATTGATCAACATTCTTTGTTTTAATACAGCAGAATGATACTCAGAATACACTAATGAACACTTAACAACCAATGTAAGCTCAAAGTTAAAAAAAAATCACACTTGTTGAAACCAGTACCCAATAATGATTAGGGAAAAAACAGATGTCTACTGAATCTGCATTCTTATAGAACTTGATAATGCCAATCATATTATCCTAAGACAGTTCTATTTATCAGTGGTAATTCTGAACTGGCAGCAAGAGCTAGAGGTCTCAGTTAATTGTAACAGGTCACATGTGATGGTGATATAAACTGAAGAACAAGATTCAGGCCTTCAGATGATCAGTTTTAGACAGAACTTAGGTCCGAATCTTAATTTTCACACAGCACAGCACTGTCTAACAGCACAGCTAAGTTTCACAGATGTCACAGCACAGGTATGATTCAAATGTAGAGTATGCATGCTTCATATAGTTGTCGGCATAGTCCTCCTGCAACAATATAATACTCAGAATGTCTCAGTGTAGATCTCAGATCTATGTCTCAGTATAGTTCAAAGGTATGTGCAGATATGTTGAGATATGGTCACATGTTTTAGGAATGAATGTAAGTGTTAATGTCAGCGACATATGGTTGGCAGGATGTGCACACAGACAGGTACACGTAATGTACTGTAATACACAATCACCACCACACTGGTCTGGTCTGGTCTGGAACCTAAAAGACAAAAGCAAACAAGTTAAGAGTCATACTAAAAACATGGAATGGAATGTGTACAATTGTTCAATACAACTTAGATATGTAAGTGAGGTTGTTGCACCATACATCTGTAATGGTAGTTAACTATACTAGCATTTCAAACAAAGCATCAAAGTATTTCATTTCAAACAAAGCAACATTTTGTGTTTTATTCATTTCAGTTTAAGGATAGCTGATAGCCGAACAGTTAAAAGTAAACAGCTTAGAATACTTTGTAGGCAAATGGTGTGTTGTTGCTGTTGATAATCATAAACTGAGTCTTAAGGATGGACCATTCTGATATTAAGTAGCCTATAACCAACTACACTATAGCTTATACAGCTTGCTAGGTCTGTCATCATACTCTGTAACCTATGCTGACAACACAAACGTTATACCTCAACTTCTGTAGTGTGTTTTAACAATACTTTGGTCATATGGTCCGTTTCCAAACAGTATGGCTTTCATCAGGTCCCTTTTCACAGGTGTATTTAATCAAGAGCCAGATAGTATCCGTACAATATGATCTGTAGGCTACTTTATCTGGTTAACGTTAGCAAATGTAACGTTAACGTCAGTGCTTAGCTGGGAGCAACGTTATCGAAACCTACAGCTAACAGATTACTTTAAAGTTGACGAGATATTAACGTTGATTAGGTGGGTTTCCTTACATAATAAATATCAACGGATATAGGGTAAGTAGGCTACTAACGTTAACTATTCCCCTAACGTTAGAACTAGGCTACCGTAACGTTATAACGTTGGCTACTTGTGACCTATCATTTCAGACATAGCCTATAGTATAGAATGCTATATAACATAATGTTTGACGACATAAATGAGTCAAATACCAAAACAATCGGACCACTTACCTTGTCTGTGATTAGAGAAATGTGCCTCTGAAGGAGAGTTTTATGAGCAAGTAAAGTATCACGGCAGGCAAAAACGTCCAAAACGTTCAGAAGATTCACAGCTCCAGTGGTAGAAAGATTGTAGCGGTTGATTGCTTTCAGCTGCAGGTCACGTCATAATGCTAAAAGTTGCCGCCACGGTGGTCAATGTTAACTCTATGGGAATTTATGGGGCTTTGTAGGAGTCTTTGAATGAGGTCAGACGGTTCAGCGGTTTCAGTCGCATTAAACGTTGAATTTGGTCGGAAGAATAATAATAAGAAGAACAGCGATAATTGCATTGCATGTAAATGCAATGGACTATTACCACTTGTTCTTCACTGTTCTTCTTATCGTCTTTTATTATTCTTCTTCCGACCAAATTTGACGTTTAATAACACAAAAACCACTGAACCGTTTGACGTCATTCAAACACTCCTACAAAGGTCTTGTAACGGACAATTGTACAATGTAATTTTTACATTTGTGAACTTTATACTTTTTGATATATTTACGATAAAAGAGCAATAAATTCCCATTGAGTTAACATTGACTGCTGTGGTGGCAACTTTTAGCATTATGACGTGACCTGCAGCTGAAAGCAATCAACCACTGCAATCTTTCTACCACTGGAGCTGTGAATCTGTTCTGAACTTCATCGTCTTATCGATGAAGCCTACTTTACTTGCTCATAAAACTCTCCTTCAGAGGCACATTTCTCTAATTACAGACAAGGTAAGTGGTCTGATTTTTGGTATTTGTCAGCAAACATTATGTTATGTAGCATTCTATACTATGGGCTATATAGTATAGGTTACAAGTAGCCAAACTCGGTAACGTTAGTTCTAATGTTAGGGGAATAGTTAACGTTAGCACTTATCCATTGACATTTATTATGTAAGGAAAGTTAGGAAACACACCTATATATGTCGTCAACTTTAAAGTGACCGGTTAGCTGTAGCTAGGTTTTGATAACGTTAGCTAACGATAATCAATCCTAACGTCGCTCCCAGCTAAACACTGACGTTAACTTTACATTTGCTCACTAACCAGCAGCATTTTAACTAACGTTAACGTTAACCAGATAAAGGAACATATGGTACGGATACTATCTGGCTCTTGATTAAATACACCTGTGGAAAGGGACATGATGAAAGCCATACTGTTTGTAAACGGACCATATGACCAAAGTATTGTTAAAACACACTACAGAAGTTGAGGTATAACGTTTGTGTTGTCAACATAGGCTACAGAGTAACATTATGTTTACGTGGCCTAGGCTACTTTTCTGCATTATTCTGGCCTATAAATTAAAGCCTAGCCTGGCACACGAATCAAGCTTCCCAGTTGTAGTACATCCTAGAGTAGGCCTACATCGTAATCTGTAGAAAAAATGTGGATGACAGACCTAGCAAGCTGTATAAGCTATAGTGTAGTTGGTTATCAAGATACATAATATCAGAATGGTCCATCCTTAAGACTCAGTTTATGATTATCAACAGCAACAACACACCCTTTGCCTACAAAGTGTTCTAAGCTGTTTACTTTAAACTGTTTGGCTATCAACTATCCTTAAACTGAAATGAATAAAACACAAAATGTTGCTTTGTTTGCAATGGAATACTATAGGCTAGTATATTTAACTACCATTACAGATTTATGGTGCAACAACCTCACTTAAATATCTAAGTTGTATTGAACAAGTGTACACATTCCTTGTTTTTGGTATAACTCTTAACTTGTTTGCTTTTGTCTTTTAGGTTCCAGACCAGACCAGACCAGTGTGGTGATGACTGTGTATTACATTACGTGTGTGCCTGTCTGTGTACACATCCTGCCAACCATATGTCGCTGACATTAACACTTACATTCATTCCTAAAAACATGTGACCATATCTCAACATATCTGCACATACCTTTGAACTATACTGAGACGTAGATCTGAGATCTACACTGAGACATTCTGAGTAACGGCATTGTTCAATATTGAATTAACAATTTATTTTTACTGACTGTCATATAGCCTACTCTAAGCTAACATCTAACCAAGTAAGTGGTTTTCAAGAATACTGTAAGTCTATGTAATCTGAATAATTATATTGTAAGTAATATAATGTTATAAACAGCAGCTTTTTTGCATTTACATGCAATGGTAATTCCCTGGAATTACATTTTCTAGTAGTCCATTGTATTTACATGCAATGCAATAAAATAGAAACTTCCATCATGTAGCTTACATGTGGACTGTGAGAGATGAGAGAGAGAGAGAGAGAGAGAGAGAGAGAGAGGAATCTCAGCTCCTCTTTAAATGCACTGATGCGTTTCCCTGTCCTCCCTCTTTGCCATGCATTAGTCAGAAGGCTTGTGGCATTTCTGCGTCTCGCGGTGCATTCGCGCGGGCGCAGGGATCCATCAACAGTAATGCTATTGGTGTATGCCCGCAGGGCTGCCATCTTCCACCGCTCTCACCCGTCAGCCCCAGAGAGGAGGAGGCGCAATAGGCACGGGGGAGGGGAAGGGGGCGTGGAGGAGGAGCGGGTGAGAAGAGGTGGAGGGGCTGTGCTAAGGAGAAACATGCCCTCCTCCTTTTCCTTAGAGAGAGAGAGAGAGAGAGAGAGAGAGGGGAAGAGAAAGAACAATCAAATCCCTTTTTTTAAAGCTGAAGCCCTGATTTCTTACAGTAGCGCTTCGTTACCTTAACCAGATGTGTCAGCTTTCTCTTTGGCCTTTTCTTTCTCTCTCTTTCTTTCATTTTATCATGTACAAAAGTCTTGTTTGTTTTTTGCCACTGTATTTGATTTTTGATAGCCCTCCTTCTTTACCCACACCAGGAGACTCTTCCCTCTTTTTCTTTCTCCTCTCTCCTCATCTTTGCCTCGAGCCTTCCCTCCAACCTTTCTTTCTCCAGGAGACTCTTCCCTCTTTTTCTCTCTCTCCTCTCTCCTCATCTTTGCCTCGAGCCTTCCCTCCATTTTTCCTTTCTCCCTCTTAGTGTGGACCCCCCCCTGTCTCCATCCACTCTGTTCTCTGTTCATCCATCCACCCTGCATCTCTACACTCTCAGATACACGGGCTCTAGGAAATCAGACGGACGGTAAGGTATAGCCAGCAAGTGTGTTTCACACGTGCACACGAGTGCTAAGCACACCACACCAACAAGCAGAGCTTTGGGAGAAGTAGAACTACCAGCCGTTACCTGGAATCTTTTGGGAATCTCATCTTCATTCCCCTCTGAATGGTTCTGCATCTGTCTAAGAATCAAAGCCCTCGAACATCTGTGTGTGCTCAGTGTGTTACGTTTGCACTTAACTGTGAAGCTTGTGTTCAGGCGACGTGCTTCCATCTTTGATTAAAGAGTAGGTGAGTAAGTAGATTAGTTCCCTTAATCAAATCCACAATGCATTCATTCACTGAATGTATAAGTATCTATTTTGTTCAGACCTTATATTGTGATTCAAGTGGAAGACATCATAAATAACCCATAAACTAGCTAGAATATTTGACAGATTATGAAAAGTGAGAAACATGAATGCGCTTATAATTTGGATTTGGGTATGACTGCTCACATAATAACTGAAATCATTTTTGTCACATAATCAACCATAAAAATAAGGAATGCTCTTACCCTGAGCAGTGCTTCTTATATTAAAGCTAACTTTTAAGTTGAGTGGCAGTATAGAAGACTTGATGTTCATTCAATGGTCCTATCTGTTGGGTTGGGGATCAAGTCAGTGTGTTGTCACATCTTCTCCACCGAGACCAATTGATTAAAACACATGGTGTCACATAGTTATTCAGCACCTATCACAACATAATCCACTGGGTCTACACCTAGTGCCTCCTTTGCTACACACCAAAGTTTCTTAAAGTTTTAGCACCAAGATTAAAAAGAGTGGGAAAAGTGCCACAAAATGTCAGCTCAGCCATAAACTCCCGATTCTCACTCACTTGTCTCTTTTTAAACAGTGCACAATGTCAGACATTAAAACCCTCAAGCACTCTGGAGATAAATAATTCCAGGGGGGAAAATAAATAGCCTCTGCTTTAAAAGTTTTAGCTGTTCTCGTCCTCTCTGTATTGGCTCGTCTACTTTACGTTTGACAAATGAATCTTTGCACTCCATTTAATGTGACTGCAAGAGGTTTTCTTCTAGTTGAATTGCTATGATTAAAATAATGGAGCTCGGAGCTCTGAGAAATAATGGAGTTGCTCATATTTAGAGTGGAGGTTGCGTTTGCTTGTTTGGAAATTCATACCCTCCGCTGAAAAAGCAGCATCATTGATCAAGCTTTGTTTACTGTAAAAGACTTTTGAGTTCACAAGCAAGTCATTTTGTCCTCTGAAAGCTGAATATATTTGGGGCGGCTAAAAAAAAAAAAATCTTAAATAGGAGCCCTCTCATGCCCTAAATTGTCTATGAAAAATCCATTGTTGGAGCCCGCTCATCTCACCTCATTTGTTATTCAAAATATTACACATCACAAAGAATGTAATTATAGGTCACAATGTCAGGAGAGAATTTGGATGAATGTGTTCCTGTTCTTTCTTTGTTTAAGGATCCACCACTACAAGTCTTTGTTCTGGCTTGGCTCAAGTCCCAAATTCTATTTTGTGTCTGTATTTCAGACTTCCTCTGGTCTTTCAGGCTTTCAATCGGGTGGTCGAGTGGCTGCCATTACAGCAAAATTGTTTAAGTTAATTTTCAGCCATAAGTATACAATACAATAAGTATTTGGAACTGTGAACTACTGAGTGCTGTGTTGAAGTACACTGTGGAATACTTCCTGGGAACTAGTTCTTATTTAATGAATGAATATGATACAAAGGTTAAGGTGTTACTTTCACAAATAAATTAAGAAAATACTGTTTAGAGTAACCCTGGGCTAACCCTGAAACCCATAAAAGAACCACAGTTCAACCGCTTTTTCTTGTCTAATTTTCTATTTGAAATTATTGTACACACAGTTGGATTTACTGTATTTTATGCAAAATTGTATTGTATGCAAATTTGTTCAGTGATTGATTTTTTATAAACGTCATTAGTTCTCATATTGACAAGGTTCGACTTTAGCTGCGTATAGAGCTTACTACGAGTTACTATGCAAACTTTGCTATATTGTGCCTGGGATTTGTACTCTTTTAGCCGAATGAATGGATGAGAGAGGGTGAGTGGGCAGGATGGGAAGAGATGTGGAGGAGGGCAGTCATGAGGGTATTGCATGTGTGTGTGTGTGTGGGGGGGGGTTGATGTGTATTGGGATCTCCTTTCCATCAATTGCTAATTAAAATGGGAGCCCTCACCGACTGATCAATCTCCCCAGTCAGTCAAAGTTAGTAAACAAAGGTGCACTGTTAACTGTGAGAAGACGTGCTGCAGAGGCAGGCAGAGCGAGAGAGAGAGATCGACCAAATAAAATAAAAAGCAGAAAAAAGTACTGAAGCACCCAGAGACATAGCAAGAGAGAGAGAGAGAGAGAGAGAGAGAGAGAGAGAGAGAGATGAAAAGAGAGCATTATGATATTATGGTGCTTCTCTCCGTCTTGTTCAGATGGACAGGTGCGGAGCGGCTCACAGGCGCGGGTGACACGGAGAAAGGAAGAGCATTTTTGTGTCAGCGTGGATTAGAGGTGGGATCTGTCTCACACAGCCTAATGCACTGTCAAATTATGGAAATCCTGCCGGGAAAGGAGGCCAGATATGGGTCTGCCTGCACCACCGAGACACCACTTCCTACACACAGGAAGGGAAGCAGTTTCTTTTTCCTCCATTCTCTTACACTTTCTTCACTCTCTCTCTCTCTCTCTCTCTTGTTTGCTCTCTCTCTCAGTGTGAGGCCACTGTTTAATGATATACAGTATATGTCTGTGCCGTGAAGAGATTCATCAGTGGACACAAGCAAAGCCCAGGCGTGTGTTCATAATGTCCATTTCCGCAGCTTGCAGGACACCTGATGTGCTGCTTCTCACAAATGTGGTCTTACATCAGATAAACTGCAGGTCTCATTTTCTGCATGCGACCTCAGTCTGAACTGTCATTTCAGAATGCATGAGACTTCTAAACTATAGATCGACATTCATCACAATTCTGCCTTGGCTGTAGTTACTCAGTGAATGAAAGAAAGACTCGAGACAATGAAACTAAACGCAAGTGTACTTGAGTGAGCTACTGTAGCTTACCACTGTATTTTCACTGTTTTTTTTTTGTTTTGTTTTGTTTTGTTCACCTGCATAATAAATGATGAGAAAAAAAACCCCAACTGAATTAGACCTTGTTATCATCTGCTCACAACTCGCTGGCTTCCACTGCACTGTAAACAATGACTTTAATAGCCTCCATGTTTACTTCAGTACGATAGCGTGCTACGGAGGATGTCTTTCTTATTTTTCTTTTGCACTCACTGACCAGTTCCCACTGCATGGCCAATTGCCATGGAGATAAGTCTTTCAAGTCTGACTCACCATGGAGATAAGTCTGACTCGTGTGCCTCTCAAAATCTGCTAAAGAACATCTCTGATTTATTTGTTGTGCCCCCCCCTTCTCTCTCTCTCTCCCTTTCTCGCTCCTTAAAGCTGACTGCAATTATACCTTGCTAGCCTGCGATGCCGCGGCATCGTTGACTCATTCTCCAGTTTAACTGAAGTGGTGCATGAAGACCTCCAGACAAACAAAGGCCCCGCTGATTGTTTCAAGCACCTCCAATCACTGCATGAGGGATGCTGCCAAGAATATGACTCAACCAGGTGGTCTTCAACAGTGAATGGCCAGGAAGAAGAGCTCATTTCAAGATGCCAGGAAACACAGCGAAGCCCACACACACCTCACCGTGTTGACCATGTGTTTTTAAGGAATGTGATACGGTAATAGTAATGAAGAACATCTCTGCAGTAAACTATCTCTGTTTTCCTCTCTCTCCTTCAGAATTCTCTCTTGCCATTTTCTTTTTTGCCCCCATCTCTCTTCCTGTCTGTAGTGTCTGTATGTCTCCTGTACTGTCCTCCACTCCCATATGTACTATGGGTCTGACACCCACTAATTGACAGACTGACCAGTGAAGGAATGTTCTACGTCTTCTCCCCCTCTCCTCTCGTCTCTCTCCTCCTCTCTCTCTCTCTCTCCCTCTCTTCTCATCTTTTATTCTACCACTCCAAGACATACTCGCTCGTAGGTCATCTCACTGGGGCCGGAGATGAGGATGGAGAGGAGACGCAAGAGCAGTGTATGTGTATGTGTGTGTGTGTGTGTGTGTATGTGAGCCCAAGCATTCTCCTCAAATAAGCTGGTCAGCTGGACATCGCACAAGTGCAGAATGTCCAGCTGGCTTAGAGGTCCTCGCCAGAGCCCTCCTTATTAGATCTCGCCCGCTAACAATGCATACCACGGAGACCAAACTAGCGTGTGTGTGTGTGTGTGTGTGTGAGGTGTCTTTCTCTCTCTCCCTCCGTCTCTTTTCTCTCTCTATTTCCTCTCTCCGAAAACTCTAATCATAACAAACTGCCTCCCAGCATGCCTCGGCTCGCCTCCATGGCTTACCTTCTTTTTTGCCCTCTTTTTTTTGCCCCCCCCCTCTGTAAAGGAGCGCTGGCAGTGTCTCCTCCGAGGCCCCCATGGCCTGTGATTATCCTTCCTGGCCATTTCGCAGGGCATTCCTGAGGTGTTTGGGTCATCCAGAGAGCCCCCATGGACCCCCGAGTCGCTGTCCTGTCTGCCCACCAGCCAAATGGCAGGCCGGCCAATTCTGCTGACCCGGCTCTGGACCCCGCGGGAGGGGGAGGATGTGGGATTTGGCTGAAGGGGGCTGTCATTGGTCAGTGTTCCATTAGCCCAAACTTGTCTGAAAAAGGCTTTTTTGTTTGTGGCTTGAGAATTGCGGTCAGACCCCAGAATTCTAGTGCTTTCTTTCTTTCTGGTTTGTTCTTTTTGAAAATGTTGGCCTAAGGAGCAGTGAGACGCTGCACGTCTTGGTTTGTTTTTGTTTTTATATATTTGAACACCAACACAGCAGCATCTTAGCAACCAGTGTGGCATTAACATAAGAAGTTCTGCGTCTCGGTGTTAAAATTATATTTACGAGACGCTTAAATCCTCTCCTGTTGTTTTTGATTGCAGGTTACAGCCATGGAGTCATAGAAAGCATTATAATCAGGCTGGAATTGTGTATCTACAATCAGCTTTGCGGTACACATTTATAAAACCATGATTCCACACCACCAGAAAAGAGATGCTAAACAAAACTGGACCCCCCTTCTTTCTCTCTTTTTTCCCTTCCATATCTCTATTTTCTCGCTGCCTTGACTGTCCCTTGAATGTGAATAGGGGGAGAGGCATTGGCATGCAGACCAGTCTAC
>NC_055976.1:12259623-12277123 GCF_018492685.1 Alosa sapidissima
TTCTCTATCGTTGTCACACATCACTCCCCAAAAATGACATGTTTATCACCCCTGCAGTTCAAATCATGTATAAGGTGGAGAGTGAGTTTGTGAGTGTCTGCATTGTGTGGTGGTGGTGGTGGCAGTATCAAGGGAGTTCGGTGTGTTCTGGCTTGGGGTAAAAGTGCCTCTCAAAAAAGTAGGAAAGTTTTATGGCAACCGCCTTTAATTAAATCACATTCTGCCTGTAGACTTTTATACAGCTCACAGTTGCACATGCCTGAGGAAGAAATATGCAGGTGTTCATTCCCCTTATAGCTTCAGCCATACATATTTATACCTGACTGTCCTTATGCCAGTCCATAAATAATAAAGGACTTCAGCAGCACTTATTGATAAGACAGCCTGTGCAAGCACATCATCATCTTGTGTTGCAGTGATTCCCAACATGGTATATCTCCCCCTCACTATCAAATTAAATCATGTAGTATGAACATAAAAGAGACATGCATCTGATGAGAGACACTGATATGACACACTAAGGCAATAGAATTAAAATGGGGCTTGATAGTCCCTCTGTGAGTCCTGTAGTGAAATGTCTACAGTGTGATCTCACAGCTGTGCTTGTCTTGACAAGTGCAGAGCCTCTTTAAAGATATGGAGATACACTTTAATATGCTTCCTTCTCAGCTGAATTTATGATAATAGAAAAAGGTTTCATTTATAATCTTTTTTTTTCTTTTCTTTTTCTTTTTTTAAATATATGACATTCAGACATCTGCCAGTCATCGTTGGAATGGGTGGGAGTGAGGAAGTGAAAAAAAAAGCGCTTGTAGGAGTTTTGCGCGGCTGATTGAAATTTGACAGAGCTGCACTGCCAGAGTGGTCTCTGGCGGATTGTAAAGCGCCGCGCTGAGCTGAGGCGCGTCGCACTGGTGGGGTCTGGGACGTGCCAGGATATGACAGGTGCCTCAGTGGGCGGCAGAGGGGATGGACATAATTAATGGGCATAATAAAATGATTAACTGCGCTTCCAATTCATCACAGGGCTCGGCCCAATCTCCCTCTCGCCCACCATGCTCCCAGCTCGCGTGTCAGCACCTGTCTATCAGCCATCTCCGGGGTGGGGGGGGGTGGGGGGTTGTGAGCATCGATCACTGCTGCTACTGCGATGAATTGCACAAGGTCACATGATTAATACACAGATACAGAGCAATCATAAATGCATTGATTTGTGCTGAATCAGAAATGCGGCACCACAGATTTGCAGCCCGGTCACACACAGATGCAGCCGTCTGAGGCCTGAAACGAGCTAGACGAGCTCAGCAGTGCATGAGCTCTGCGTTCACTTTGGGGTCTTTTAAAGTTCGTCTTTTAACAGATTCCACATCAACCAAGACCTGAGTGGCTCTGAATTCTACATTCAGAGGTGCTACAGAAACCATCCACCAACTGTCTTTTTCCACCTTCCATGTATAGAAATCCATAGACACTGCATTGAAAAAACACAATTTAACACTTAAATATCAACTCTCAAACAACTGCATATGAATATTGTTACATTATATTTTAATTTACATAGGTTTAAGCAACAATTAATGCTATAGCCCTGTTATATATTCAAGATGAAATACATGTTAACGGACCAGTATGTAGGAAATAATGGAAAATCATTTGTAACCATTCCAAAAATTATCACCATATGTCGTCAGAGAGTCAGGAAGCATGATGAATTGAAGTAATGGCTTTTTTGACAACATTACTATAACCTGTAAAACCCGTAAAAAAAAATAAGTTACGGGGTGGAATCTCTTGGAATTTTGAACAATTTAATTCTAGAATAACGTATTAATAATGGGCTGTCGCGTTCTCCTATTTGGGTTGCCAAATTAACAAAGGCCAACTGTCAACAGCTGTCAGTTGTAGTCATGAACGAGTAGGCTAGCCTAGCCTGGGTGTTCCCATGCTGCCTTGCACGCGATTTGATTCACGCTGCTAAGGCAGCCTGGAAACTACCGCCTCAGATAGGGAACCAATCACAGAACAGGGGGGAAAGCAAGACGATGATGAGCTATGCACAGACGCATTTGATAGACATCTGTGGCACCCAATAAACGGATCTGGGTATTTTTTTCAAATACGAGAAAATGAACGTTTGGTTCCCAGACCACGTCTCATTGAGAAGTGGCAAATTTCCAAAATATTGTTCGATAAAACAAGAAACCAATTAAGTGGACATTGGAGGAGCCTTCCTGAGATGCCGACGTCTTTGTCAAACAAAGAATATCAAGTCTGACGCAGAGCTGGCCATATTTATCCATGACAGGTAGGCTAAACTTCATCTGCATCGCTAACTTCAGCTAAATATTTTATCGTAACACCCCCAATTATCACCACTTTTGTTCAGAAATTCTAAAACAACGATGTTTTTTAACACTTCAAAATAACATTTGCTAAATGAACCTTACATTTTTTAGTAGCCATAGGTGTGTAGATTTGAACTAAATCTGGTTTGGTTCTTAACGGGAGCATTTACTGCCTGAAATGTCCAATTTTGTTTACCACACTCTGCTGGCCTGGTGCTGGTCGCCTATTTACACCGTTTCAATGTCACATGAACGGTTAGACCGAGAATTCTCATCAGCAATTCAAAATTCCAAGCTCCAAGCGGATGTGTACACGCAGCCTTACAACACTGTTTACCGCTCTTTGAGTCACGGTAAAATGTCATTTTTGGTACATAGCTAATTTAGATACACCTATGGTGTGGGTGCTTGCGTTTCTTTAGGAATCCGCCGTCTTGGTTTGTATAGAAATTGATATTAAGTCACCTATACACGCAAGACGGCGGAAATACGGGACCGACGGTAATATGGGGAGTTCCGATACGTTGGTTAGGGCCTGTCCACACGGAGGCGCTTTTTAGGTTAAACGCAGAGGTTTTGCTTCGTCTTGGCCGAGCGTCCAAACGAATCCTGTAAACGCACTGCCCGAAACCGCACTTTTCTGAAACCTGGTCCCAGAGTGGAAAAATCTGACACCGTAGCCCGTTTGAATTCGTTTAGACAGCGAAACCACACATCCTGCTTGCGTATCGATGATGTCATCGCCACACCTCAGCTGCCCTGGACTTGCACTTATAGTATTGCCTAACAATACTAGTTTTTATACATGACATTACCTACGATTACACTCCGTAAGATAAATATCACAACTGGTGCTGCGCAGCGCCGATAGCTTATGACTTGGTGGACTGAACACTGTTTTTCCCGGTGTTTTTTTATGCATTCTAGCTACTGTCAGTGACGCGAGAGAACTTAAGTTATTAGGAAAGTGCGGTGTAAGTTTAGGCTACATTAATTTGTGCGTAGTGCCAGTGTCATTCAGTTATTTTACATGTCTTACAACATATATACATGCATTCACAGTCGAGTGAAATCAGATATAAGCATACAAAGACGCTTAGAACTCACGTTAAGCCGATGGTAGCACACTGAATGCAAATGCGCGATTTGATGCAGGCAAACGTATTAACTGTTACTAACGAAGGTTTTATAGCAATATTATAAATGTGGCGACAGAATAGCCTACAACTTGGGTAAGCCTTGCGTTTAGTAGCCTAATTGCGGTGATAGCCAAAACTAATGTGAATCACGGACTAGTGTTGTCACGATACCAAAATTATGACTTCGATACGATACCTGCCATAAATATCACGATGCTCGATACTGAAACGATACTACGGCGAAATCCTAAGATATCTGGAAAAGAAAGGACTCATACCTCCTCTAAGTGTATTGAGTCATTTGTGTTGAATTCGGTGCACTTTTGTAGTGTGCAGGTCAATTCTGGGTTCTAAACTTCCTACATAATTATTATTTTTATAGTCAGTAAAATAGTAGGCCTACTTTGTGTGATTAAGTCCTTTATTTTTTGTTATAGTTCATTTACATTGTGTTGTGTTTTGCCAATAAAGTAGCTTTAAATAGCCAAACTAGGCTAGATCAAGGTCAGTGTTGAAATTACTGCATGCAAATCACTGAATGCTATGCAGAGGGGCCTAATCTTTAGGCCATCTGATGTACAGTATAGGCTTCCCTAGGCCGTCCCGTGTTCATGGGATTTCTTTGACAGTTGCAAAGGGAAAAATGTGAGGATAGTCTTCTTTGCACCCAGTGTACAAGTACGACGTTCCAACCACTCAGGTCTTCGTCAGATTGGCCTACACCATTACCTGTTGCAATATGTCTGTGTGCATTCCTACATTAGCCTACGTCTATTTCTTTGATAACATGATTTGCTACAACGTAACAATAAGCCGCTATTATTATTAGGACTCAACACGCTTTGGTGGTATTATATGCTGTGGGCTTTAATTAGTGCATTTCGGGTAGCCTATCCTACATCTGGGCAATACTTATTGAACAAATTGCAGTCTACATGCCATGACAAATATTACCAGTAGTACTGACCGAACATGAAATAGATTGTTTACAAGTTATGGTAATGTTATTCTGGCGTGAACATTGCGCTTTCATCACGTTAGCACCCTATGATTACAGCTCGTTATGTCTCGTCAAAATTCATTGATGAAGGAAGGTTCGCTTTATCCCAGAGAACCTTACTCGTTTCACTTAGGCTAGACTAAAACAGAAGAGAAGAACTTGGCACTAACCATGTAGTCGTGTTTTCTATAGCATATTCGTTAACCTGCCGTTCTTTGAACAAAAATGTTGGGATATGTCTGCGAGGTGTTTAGCCAAGTTCCATGCGTAGCCTACTGCTTTTAAATTACTTTGAAACATATTTCACAAACGGGCCTCTGTGTACCTGATGGCTTGCCTTCACTATTCACGATGTATCCGAAATAGTTGCAGATTTCACTTCACCTTTTGTTTTATCCACAAGGCCGAGGACGGTCGGCAAAGAACTGTATGTTGACGTTGGCTGCGCACTCACTCACTCAGAGCTGCCTGCTTGACACGCCCACTTGCCTAAATGCATGCAAGGAGCAATGAGAGCAGCAGTTCACGCAGACACAGAACGTTAATTTTAATAAAGTATCGATTCTAAAAACGTCGGAAATCGTATCGTTTTTTGCGTGAAGGCATCGTGATACCTTTTTTAGTATCGATACACCGTGCAACACTATCACGGACTATCCTACAACCAAAGAAAGGTGATTAGTAGGCCTACCTGCGTTAGCCAAATAAAGGACGGGACTGCACCCTTCACAAACCGTAAAATAAAGTTTTACATTTTAGTTATACATTAGTTATAGTTAGTTATATTATTAGTTTTACAGTTGACTACAGTTGACAGTTCACCATCAGTCCACACAAACAATTCTGGTTTCCTTGCACTAGCCATTTCGTCGTAGCCTATTCTGTCTGTTTGTAAAGCTCAAGTTTTGGTCAATTTCTGTAAACAGTGCCACCTATAGGCCTGGGGTATGAAGTAACGTGTTGAGTCGTGTTGGATGGAGATGGATCCGTTTGGACGCAAACATTCTTGACACGGTTCCAGGGAAGACTGAGGAAAAAAAGATCGGTTTGGTACGTGTGGACTAGGCCATAGAGAGGTATTTTTTGTTTTCACTGTTTCCCTAATGTGTAGCTGTGTCATGGTTGGAGAATCGTTAAAGTAGCTGCACTAACGTTAGCTAAGTCTTCATTATCTCTGGCAACCCGGAAGAGGCTCGCGTCTAGATAGCCTAGTCTTGAGAACATTCACCAGTGTTTTTATTTTGGCCTACAGAACATTTGGTAACAATCCTACAAACTGCTCCTGCGTGATGTTTAATATCATTCTATAACAGTGCCAGTGTGTCTAAGAGGAGCTTGACTGCCATTTCCGCTCATATGTACTTCAACGATAGCCTAGAAATCTAGACGCACGGGCTAGTCTAGCAACTCTCCGTTGGCTTGTGAGCTCCAGAAATCGAAACTTAATCAGGCCAATGAAATCGTGTATAGAGTCGTTAGGTGGGCTTAACATAATGATTGATGGCAGAGTTGCAACGGTTTGGCTTGAATTCCCTGCTACTTGAAAACAAATAAGATGGATGTTGCTGCTGGCGAACAGTGTGACACGAGTTAAGCTTTTATTAAGTTGGCAAACGTTTGAACTAGCCAACTAGCTCCGCTGGTGGGAAACGCATGGGACTCATAGCGCTGCCGCTGTCCTATTGCGTGCAGAGGGAATTTGAAAGACAACTGATTATCCCGCCCCTCGGACTGAGCACTGCGAACGGTGAGTTTTACGCCAGGCTACTCCAACGGTTAAGGAGGCCAGGAAGTTTGACAAACATTTAAGAACGAATTAGACATACAGCACATTCAGGCTGAGTGAATAATCCAGACCGACATCTAGGCTTTTAACAAATGTGCCGGTGAGACCTTTTATAACAAAGCTGCTAGTTTATTTGCATAATGTATGACCAGGGCAAAAAATTGTGAATCGTGATGCCTTCATGATGCCCTTTGCACTGCTTTACTCTGAGATCTTTCTGTAGCTCATCAGTATTCATTGAGGAGTTGATTTAATATAACGGCTCACTCAAAGTTTCTTTAACTTGGTTTGTTTTTCACTCAGCCTTTCCAGTGAAATTGAATTCTCCATAGATGCAAAGGCTTACATATTGAAGACACTTTACTTAAAAAAAGAACATATAAAGTACAAAATAAAATAAACTTTGCTACTTCGCTAATAAGTAGCAAACGGAACAGGTCTCATCAGGCCTGGTTAAATTGCTACCTCGTTCGAAAAACCAAAACTTTTTAATAGTTTAAAAAGTCTAAAGCAGTTGGCAGCTCATCCCTTTTTAAATCACATAGAAAGCAGGAACTCAGCAAGAAAAGTATATGTGCAAAAAAAAATTACAGCAACTGATGTTCACTGCAATGAAAAGTGAACATTTGAAATATACTGTAAATTTCCACCTGATCTTCCGTAGTTATTAAGCTGGCATAATCACATGGAACTATTAACTCAGATCGCGAAAAAAGACAAAAGTTCAGCTGTGTGTTGGACTGTAGCTCTAACCCCCCCCCCCTGCCGTGGGCCATCAGACTAGCTCTGACATATCACCCACCACACTCACACCTCAAATTTAACAGCCCTGATCAGCCCAGATCAATACTCAGAGTTGGAGAGAGACTTCTCTTTCTTTCCCCTCTTTACTTCTTGAGGCAACTGTAGCAATCAGGGATGATTTATAGATCTCACCTTGAAATGTCACTGATATATACTGAGAAGCTTTTTTTCATGTTTTCCACCACCAAACTGTGGGTAATGCAGGTTGACAGCTAAACTTCTCCAGACTATGGTTTAGTCTCATAGAGTAATCAAGTGTCAGGCAGTCAGTTTGCTTAAAATGATATTGGGTTTCGGGCAATAGTCAAAGTGACAACTTTTTCTTCTTTTTCTACACACGGTTAAAAGTGTTTGTCTTCTTTTAAAGGATAAACCCTAAAAAGGATACAAAGAGTCCTAACCTCCTCATCCCAAAACCCTCTGTAATCTACACACACACACACAGTCACACAACACACACAGTTCACCATACATACAGTAATCCTCAGCTGAAACTGCTGCAGTTCTTCCACTATATATGGATGATATGGAAATGTGGATCCTTCTGGAAGCCTAATCCAGTTTACTAACAGTGGCTGGCCATTACCCCTCTGAATGATGTCAGACGGCTGGGCTCTGTCCTCCGTTATCCCACAATTCAGCCTGTCCAGCATGACCTTTTGCACGGGAAATAAGTTACCCGCAGAAAGTGCTGATGTTCTGGAAGGTTCATTTCTGTGCCATAAAATCTGAGGGGGGGATTATGTGTGTGTGTCTGTCTCTGTCTCTCTCTCTCTCTCTCTCTCTGTGTGTGTGTGTGCATGTATGAAATCAGGTGTCAAGGTGTTTCAGCACAGAGCATTCATAAACTGTGCGTGCGCATGTGTGTGCCACTCTTGTGTAAGTGAGTTTGTAGGATAAATTCTTGGACATTCATCTGAACCTGTATGGTGGTTCACACATGATGCATGTATTTGTGCATGTGTTGAGAAGGGCAACACAGGGAATGAGAAGGGCAACACATCTTCTATGGACCCTTTCAACAAGGTAAACAAAAACAATGCTTGAACGTTCTATTTGGGCCCCAATCTACTTCCTCTGCATTAAGATAACATATGGAATGTTAAAAAGGAAGTCTTGTGGGGCCAACTATGATGCTGATAATGGAACTCTCTTGAAAGGGTCCATACTATTCATTCTGACACGAGTACTTATCATGTGTGAAACTTGCACAAAAACTCCCAGACACTCACAGAGATACAAAGAGTAAAATGTAACTGAAAAGTTTTCAAACACCCAAAGGGATATTCACAATGTGGTGTTTTGATTTAAATGGCCAATTATACTTTTAGAAATTGTAGTCTAATAGGCTACATTTAATAACGTTATAGTCATAGCAACCCAAATTAGACTTACTTTTAACTGTTTAACTGTTAGCTTTTCCCAAAGTCAATTTGAAGTGTTGATTGAAAGACTAGGTTGATAAAAAATAATAATTGCGTGTATTGTTGTAATGTTTCTAAGCCTGGTATATTTCTCATCAGACAACAGCCATTATAAAACTTTAAAAAATAATGATTTGATACTTTGTACATACTTATTATGCAAGTTATGAGACTTTCGTAATACATCTTCATTAAACCAAATCCAAAATAGGACCATTTTATGCATACAATTAAATGGTAACCAATAACACAATTTAACATTCAGCTGGGAGTTGTTAGTTGCGTCAAGCTTTCCCTGCCTCGCATTCTGACAGTGAACCTGAACATGTTCGACATCAGACGAGAATTAAAATTGGATAGGCGTGCCGAGATTGTTTACAAATTGATTGCGACGTAAATATTTACCAGCACTTAAGATGCAAGGGTGAATTATTGACGAAATATCTGACAGCCGTCAGAAGGGGGAAAGCACACGAATGAGTTTGGCCCTGCAGCAAGAGGATGAATTAGACATCTTAATGGTACTGCGGCTTGCCTCCGCTTACTCGCTATGTTATCCTGTTGTTGTTTGTCATAGAGTGTCTGTTCCTCAGATGGGCCGTGTGATTGTAAATCGCTCTGGCAGATGCACACACATACAATCACACAGGCAAAGACACACACAGACACACACACACAGACACACACGCACGCACATATATAGTGCAGTACTCGCTTTGCAATGCTCTACATCCATAGACACCTTCCCACACAAATGCAGACTCTGTCTCTCTCTCTCTCTCTCTCTCTCTCTCATACACACACATTGTCGGTCTACGAACTGTGTGAGTTGTTTAAACATAATTCCATACCATAACCCACCAATCCCTCATTACGCACATGTATTCACATAGGTGTGTATACACAAACCAAACAGACGAACGTATTCACCCCACACTTCCCAGGCGCACACACACACACACACACACACACACAAAAAAAATCTGTCTATCATATACATGATGCTACAGGAGGCAGATGATATGACAGGATGGGAGAGATTTACGAGACAGTCTGAAACAGCAGCCAGTCCCCTACAGGAGGGATCTAGATTGACAGATCCCCCACCAGGTTCCAAAGCAAACAGATGAAGCAGCTTCTCCTTGGTTTATGGGCACCCCAACCCCATTACTTAAATCTTCCCAAAGCATCAGTGGTGGTGTCCCACAGCATTCATAATTTACATGCTCCATACAAACTTCATGTAATCCAACACACAAAGCACGCCAGTCCAAGAGAGTTTCCTGCCAAATCTGTGGAGAGGTTTGGATGTACATTCCTATTAACAACCTTTGAACAGTTTGGCCTAGAATTGCAATGCTTTGTGTGTGTGTGTGTGTGTGTGCATGCATGCATGTGTGCGTGTGTGTGTGTGTGTGTGTGTGTGTGTGTGTGTGTGTGTGTGTGTGTGTTCGTGTGTTTACTCTGATTCTTAATACCATGCTGAGATCAATGCCTCTAATTTCAATTTCTGACAAGCAGCATCTTTCCACAGTTTGAAAACATACCAAAACATGCACCCAGACACATATCAGTACACTACAGGAGCCGTCTGCTGGTTTGGTCTGATTGCCTCACAAGTATCAGCAGTCACTTCTAGCTGGTAGGGGTAGGAACTATTCAACTAATCAATGCATTGCAAGACAATCCTCTACAATGCTGTATCATGGCGTTCATATAACAGAAGAACAAAATATTCCTAAAAGTAGACAAAACTTCATAATATATTTATTCAATGCACAATAAAGTACAATGAGTGAGTTTTTGTACTGTCCATTCTTTTCCCCCCTGAATTTTTTCTTCATGTTTCCTTAAAGTCATTAAATAAGAACCACCACAACAATGTAGTGACTCAGGTAAATGAAACTGGCAGTAGATGTGCCTGCTAGCTTTAGTAAAACATGCCGCGAAAATATTAAACATATGAGTCAGTTTATTGCAACCATCTGACAATATAATGCTATTTTGATAATTTGTCCCACCCTTACTATTAGGTGCAGATGGCCATCAATGGTCTTGTAGCGCTTGGCCCCCGTTATCGCTGCATGTGCAGATTGTATACAAATCATAGTGACACCCAAGCTGGCCCATTGAGATGCACATGGAGCAAATCAGATTCAAGAGGGATTAGTCTCTCTGTGCAACATCTCTCTTTGTCCGCATACATGGTCAACACAGATAATCCCCCTTGAGACCCCCATGCCTCTCTCTCTCTCCCTCTCTCTCTCTTGTCTCTATCCCTCAATCTCTTCCTCTCACTCTGGGACTGTCTACTGAGAGCCATCAGAGAAAAGGTTTTATGGCTTTGCAAGGCCTGCTGCAAAGGCTTAGCCAACTCATTTTAATGTAATTTATTGTAGTTTTTATATATATATATATATATATATATGCCGGCAACATCTGCATGCAAAAGATCTCTACTTTGGCTTCTGTTCTTTGAAGTGGAGTGCTGCTACTGGATTTCTAAACAATTTCACAAACTTTTAGGTATACTCACAGACACCTTTCACACAGACACACTAATTAACATACACCTACTAGAGCACAAACATAAAGATGAGATGAATTAGAAATGACATTCCATTTCTCATTATCATCCTTTTGGAATGTGCATTGATGTATGTTTGAGTGTGTGTGTGTGTGTGTGTGTGTGTGTGTGTGAGAGAGAGAGAGAAAAAGAAAGAGAGAGAGAAGTAAATTGGTAAGCTCTTAACAGTTGCCAGCTTCTGTGACATTCCTCTACACTCCTTCTAGCATAAAGTAGTTATACAATTCATCTTCGGAGATAAAACACTTGCTAAACAGTTTTGCTTTAAATAATCTCCCTACATTTCAAATTTAAATGCACAAAGCACCACATTTACACGTAGCGATGCACCTGGCTGTTTCATAGCTCTCACGGTGCTTTTGAATGAGGTAATCCATTTGAGAAACAGTTTCCCATTTTCTCCAATGAAGAGGCATAAATGAACAAGATTAGTGGCTGGGTGACCACTCATGCCCTGGTTCATTTTACCGGAGGGCCTTTCTTAATGACCAAAGCATTGTTTTAATCCACAGACACATTGGATGTCATCACCTCCAGACACTGGTTCATTTTCCTTAGTAATATGTCAGTCCAGGGGGTTTGACTGCTGTGGGCAGCCTTCTCCTATGCTAGCCTAGTGTCCTAACAGCAGACTGAAACCTCCCACATTCTGAGCCATTCTAAGCCATTCATTCCTGAAGACACTAATGCAGTGAGCCCAGGCAGAAATCCAGATCTCTTGCAATAATGAGTGTCTCCTTTCCCCTAACTGTATACCCCCTCCCTTAAAAAATCTCCATCTGTTTCAAATAGTTTCCATCTGACATAAATAGAGACTCCAGGAAGCTCAGAGGGCCGAGCTCCTTTCTACATTTCCCCAGTGGAGAGCTTTACGCTGAACACACCTTAATATGGAGCGGTAATGAACTGGCCTGCTTCAGCAGTTCAGAGGCTAACTACCTCAGCCGGACGCCACTGTTGAATAATTCAAGGGCCGCCACTGACCGGCCCTGGCGTCGGCCCTGGACGAGGGGTCATCTGCGCCGCCAAACCCTGTTTGATCCGCGGAAGGGGCTCTGTTGCCGGGCCGGCGCGCGGCTCTGTGGTCACCTCACGTGGGGTCAACACCACGGGCCACGAGACCTTCGCTGGGACCTGGGAACCGAGTCTTGTGAGGACAGGTCAACATGTATTATTCAGAATAAACGGAAGAGAGCAACAGAGAGAGAGAGAGAGAGAGAGAGAGAGACAGAGAGAGAGAGAGACGAAGAGCTAAAAATGAAAGAGGGAAAGAGAAAGAGGGACTAAGAAAGAGGGAGATAAAGAGAGAAAAGAAAAGAGAGGGATAGAGGTGTGGGGAGCGATGCGATGCGGTTTGACGACGGGTGGTGGTGGTGGTGGGGGTTCACTTTCATCCCAGTTCAGAGGAAGAAGCAAGTGATTCCGACTGCCAGTAATGTGTGCCGAAATCTGAGCCCATTTGGCAGGTTGCGCCGTCGCGCTCGGAGTGGAGCGGTGCATTCACCTCAGCAGTCCTCGCGGTGCAGTGTGCCAGCGCTGGGAATACATCAGCAGAAACACTCTAAAAATAAGCAGGGAAGGTTATTCCTCTCGCCCCAGGTAATGACTTGCCATGTGCAAGTTGATTAAAGATCTAAGTTGATTTAACAGGAGTGTATTCACATAATATAAGCTGTTATTATATTACCAGTTGTGTTTGTGTGTATGTGTGTGTAGTATGTGTCTGTGTGTGAGAGGAAGAGACGGTGATGGTGTTAATGTGTGAAGGACATTCAGATTGCCAGCCAACACCTACCCACCCACACACACACACACACACACACAAACATAGACTAAACATACACACAATATTCCTGTATTAATTGTAATAATGACAATATTCTGACATTCCAATATTGCTTAGCAATATTGAAACAGCAGTTTCACCTACTTTGTGGCCATGGATGAAATTACGGGACAGAGACTTTTTGTCATGATGCTGCTGATACAACTACTAGTACTATACATTATTGATTTATTCAGAATATGCAGATAAACATATAAATGGGAACATTCCCATAGCTCAACACTCTGCTGCAAATGTAAACAATATTGCCTTAACCAGAATATGGACGTTAATCGGAATATGGTGCGAATGAAAACAGTAAACATAGTCTCTCTCTCTCTCTCTCTCTCTCTCTGAGCGGAAGTGAGTGCGTGTGCAGAGTGTGAGCGTGACTGAAGGCCGATTCTGGCTTGAGTGAGTGCCCTTTACATTCTAACTTTTCTATCTTTTTGTTTGTTTAAATATTTATTTGTTCGATAGTATTGTTTGTTAATTGAATTGAGGGTCTGCTGCCAGCATTAAGCTGGGTAGTATGGCAACTCCTAAATCAAAACTTGATTGTTTAACCAGGCGGCATGGCGTTAAAGTGGCGTCTAGTGTTAGTGTGGAAGCGTGTAGTTTAGCGGTGGGTAAAATTGTTGGATACGATAATGTATTGTCGGCATCTAGAATGAACAATGCGATCGTTCTTTTTTTGAGTACAATCGAAAAAGCCTATGAAGTTGTTCAATCTGGAATTGAAATTGATGGTTGGCTTGCCCCTGTTCTTCCACTTAGTAGCCCATCTAAGAAAATCACATTGTCTAACGTGCCACCGTTCTTAAAAGATGAGGTGTTAATCAGAGAACTTTCGAAGTATGGCAAAGTGGTGTCTCAAGTTAAGAAAATACCTGTGGGATGCAAGTCAACTTTGTTGAGCCATATGGTGTCTTTTAGACGCCAGGTGCATATGTTTCTGAAACAGGACTGTGATTTTAGCGCAGTGTTCAAGTTTAATGTTGATGGCTATGATTACACTGTTTATGCAACATCAGACTCAATGAAATGTTTTGGTTGTGGTGGACATGGACATTTGGTTCGTGCTTGCCCAAACAAAAAAGATAATGTTAAAGAACAAACTGATACACCTGCAAATGATTCTGAAATTGGTGAGGAAACTGAGCCATCTGACCCGCCCACTATTACGGCTGGTGGTGCAGAGTCTGTGTCTGTAGTGGTAGAATTACATGTGCCGACACCGGATTTATCAAACGTGGTTGAGAAAGAGAATGTGACCGAAAAAGTGACCGAATCGAACGAAGCCGCTGAAATAAAAAAAACAGCGGAGTCTGAAATAATTTTGGCTGCGCCCGCACAAGCCGATGTGATCATGGATGAGGGCAGTTCTTGTGAACCTGCAGGGGTTACGGAGACTGTAGGCCTAGAGGCTGCAGAGTTGGTTAATGAGAGAACTGGTACACAAGCAGAGGAGGCTGGCTGTGAAACGGTCCGAGAGGAAAATGTTTTCAAAATTCCCAAAAATAAACGAAAGAAATCCTCTAGTAATAAAGCTACAAAACAATGGAAAAAAGACATTGATGTTGAGCTACCAACTACAGATAATGACCATGAGAGCGATGGTTACTCCACTGATTCTAGTTTGTCAAGTTCACAATCACAAGAGCTTTCTCAACCGTTAGTTGTCGTGTACTCCACTCAGGAGATAAGCCATTTTTTACAGACTACCAAATTTGTGCGTAATGTCAAGGTTGAGGATTATTTTTCCAATATACAACAGTTCATTGATGATGCCAAATATCTAATGAGGACAAATGAGGACGGAGGTTTTACTGACCAAGAGATGTTTCGCTTGGTTAAGATTGTGCGCAAGTTGAAAAAAGGAGAACCGATTGGAAATGATGGTGATACTCAGTAAAATATGTATGTTTATTTTCTTTGTCTTTTTCTGGTTACTTTCTTTTTTTTGAAATGGGCGAAGTTAGAGTCGCTACTTTGAATTTGAATGGGGCCAGAGACGGGAGGAAAAGAGCAGAATTCTATGAATTAAGCAGACAGAAAAATATTGATGTTTTCCTTGTTCAAGAGACACATAGCGACCTAACTAATGAAGTTGATTGGGTGAAGGAGTGGGATGGGCGTGCCATACTCAGTCACGTCCTTAAGTGGAGGTGTTGCTATCCTCTTTTCAAAGTCGTTTCTTCCATATTCTTATGATGTGGAAGAGGTGGTTAAAGGAAGACTATTGAAAGTAAAAGCAGTTTTTGAAAATGATGTTTTTGTTTTCATTTGTGTTTATGCTCCTACCTTAGCTGCAGAGAGGATGTGTTTTTTGGATAAGCTTGGTGATGTTCTTGGTGCATGTAATAGTACTGATTTTCTTTTTCTGGGTGGTGATTTTAATTGTACTGCTGATATTTTAGATAGAAATCATGTAGAACCTCATGTAGCCTCTCGCAAGCGTCTTATTGAGTTAATTGAAGCATATGAATTGATTGACATATGGAGATCTTTTCACAAAAAACAAAGGCAATATAGTTGGTCTCATTGTCGTGATAATTATTTATCAATGGCAAGACTTGACCAAATGTACTGTTTTAAGCATTTTTTTAGTGCTTTTCGATGTTCCTATATCAGTCCTGTTGGTTTTTCTGACCATTGCATGGCATGTTGTGTACTTATAAAATCTGCGGTTAAACCAAAAAGTGCGTATTGGCATTTTAATAAGATGTTGTTGGACGATCAAACTTTTAGAGAAGCTTTTGCTGTTTTTTGGGAGAGTTTTAAGTTGGAGAAGCCTTTTTTTTACCTCTTTGCAACAATGGTGGGATGTAGCAAAAATTCAAATTAAACATGTATGTCAAAAATATACTTTCAATGTCAGTAGAGACCTAGCTAGATCCATGAAAACTTTAGAAAAGGAGATTGTGGATTTGCAAAATGTGGTTGATAACAAAGGAAATTCAGAACAAATAGAATTGCTTAAAAGTAAAAAAGTGGAATTGGCTGATTTTTTGGGGGAAAAAACACAGGGCGCTTTGATCCGCTCAAGAATACAAAATGTATCTGTAATGGATGTTCCGTCTAAGTATTTCTTTAATTTAGAGAAGAAAAATGGAAGAAAAAAGTTAATTCATGCTGTGCGCTCAGAAACAGGAACATTGTTGACTAAGCCAAATGAAATAAGACAACGAGTAAGGAGTTTTTACTCAGAACTTTTTAAAAGTGAATTGGTTGGAAATCAGGAGATTGAACGTGGTTTCCTTCATGACTTGCCAACGCTTTCAAAGGCTTCAGCAAAGATGCTGGATGGAGCTTTATCACTGAAAGAACTCTATACAGCCCTGATGGGTATGGAAAATGGACGTGCTCCTGGCATTGATGGACTGCCAGTTGAGTTTTACAAAGGCTTTTGGTCAGTATTGGGGAAAGATCTCCATGAAGTGCTGAATGACAGTATAGAGAAAGGAATCCTTCCTCTGAGCTGTCGAAGGGCTGTGTTGACACTGTTACCAAAAAAAGGTGACTTGACCGACTTGAAGCATTGGCGCCCAGTGTCTCTCCTGTGCATTGATTTTAAAATGTTTTCCAAAGCACTAGCAACTAGATTGAGAGAAGTGATGGAACAAATAATACATGTTGATCAAACCTACTGTATTCCTGAAAGGTCAATTTTTGACAATATTTTCCTTGTTCGAGATGCAATTGAAGTTTCTAGTAAGTTAAAAAAGAATTTTGGATTTGTTTTCATGGATCAGGAAAAAGCTTTTGACAGAGTTGAGCATAAGTATTTATGGGGGGTGTTAGAGGCTTTTGGATTCAATTCGGGTTTTATTCATTTAATTAAGGTGCTCTATAATGACATTGAGAGTATAGTGAAAGTTAATGGTGGTTTGTGTCCCCCTTTTAAAGCACTAAGAGGTGTAAGACAAGGTTGTTCATTGTCTGGAATGCTCTATTCCATGGCAATAGAACCTTTGCTTCACAAATTAAGGTGTAAAATGACTGGCTTTTCTCTGTCCAATTGTGAAAAGGTTTTTTGTTTATCAGCATATGCCGATGATTTGGTTGTAGTAGTCAATGATCAAAATGATGTTGATACCTTAAATGATGTTGTGAAGGATTTTGGAGTGATATCATCTGCAAAAGTCAACTGGAAAAAAAGTGATGCTTTTCAGATAGGTGATTGGGTAGATGGACCAGCCAAACTCCCAGAAGGGTTAAATTGGAAAAAAGGGGGTTTCAAATATCTGGGTGTTTTTTTGGGAGATGATAACACTGTACAAAAGAATTGGGATGGAGTCATTGAAAAAGTGAAGGGACGTTTAAAAAAATGGACATGGCTACTACCTCAGATGTCATATAGGGGACGCTGTCTGGTTATCAATAATCTAGTGGCATCCTTTTTGTGGCATCGGCTGGCTGTTTTAGATCCACCATCAGGTCTTTTAATGAAGATCCAGTCAACCCTAATAGATTTCTTCTGGGATAAGTTGCATTGGATCCCTCAGAGTGTCTTGTATTTACCAAAAGAAGAAGGTGGCCAGGGTTTAATCCATTTGCCCAGTAGAGCAGCTGCTTTTAGGCTTCAGT